>NC_063057.1:3716654-3829154 GCF_018812025.1 Megalobrama amblycephala | reverse complement strand
TGGTGGCAGTATAAATGATGATGCATTAGTGTCCACTGTAGTCAAGTGTGGGTATCTGCCAAGTGGTGCTCACTGCAGAGTCAAATGATGTCCAGCTCCACTTCTCTGGACATCTAGCCTGGCATTAGACACACCCAGCAACCTGGAGTATCAAAAACAAGCCGTTAACAATGTATGATAATCTTATAGGTGAAATGTTAGATTTACAGTGCCTAGGAGAATGTTGGTGAGGAGCAAACAACAAAGGTGTTGAGGGATTTCGACAGCTGTATATTTGCGGGGGGGGTGGGGGGGGGGATTTTTGACAACTGTATTATTTTTTTGGGGGGGGGCAGATTTCGACAGCTGTATATTTTTGGGGGGGGGGGACAGATTTCGACAGCTGTATATTTTGGGGGGGGGACAGATTTCGACAGCTGTATATTTTGGGGGGGAGGGGACGGATTTCGACAGCTGTATATTTTTTGGGGGGGCAGATTTTGACAGCTGTATATTTTGGGGGGGAGAGGACGGATTTCGACAGCTGTATATTTTTGGGGGGAGGGGACGGATTTCGACAGTTGTATATTTTGGGGGGAGGGGACGGATTTCGACAGCTGTATATTTTGGGGGGGAGGGGACGGATTTCGACAGCTGTATATTTTTTGGGGGGGGCAGATTTCGACAGCTGTATATTTTGGGGGGGAGGGGACGGATTTCGACAGCTGTATATTTTGGGGGGAGGGGACAGATTTCGACAGCTGTATATTTTGGGGGGGAGGGGACGGATTTCGACAGCTGTATATTTTTTTGGGGGGGCAGATTTCGACAGCTGTATATTTTGGGGGGGAGGGGACCGATTTCGACAGCTGTATATTTTGGGGGGGAGGGGACGGATTTCGACAGCTGTATATTTTGGGGGGGAGGGGACGGATTTCGACAGCTGTACATTTTTTTGGGGGGGCAGATTTCGACAGCTGTATATTTTGGGGGGACGGATTTCGACAGCTGTATATTTTGGGGGGGGACGGATTTCGACAGCTGTATATTTTGGGGGGGGACGGATTTCGGCAGCTGTATATTTTGGGGGGGGACGGATTTCGACAGCTGTATATTTTGGGGGGGGACGGATTTCGCCAGCTGTATATTTTCGGGGGGAGGGACGGATTTCGACAGCTGTATATTTTGGGGGGGGGACGGATTTCGACAGCTGTATATTTTGGGGGGGGACGGATTTCGACAGCTGTATATTTCGGGGGGAGGGGACGGATTTCGACAGCTGTATATTTTGGGGGGGGGACGGATTTCGACAGCTGTATATTTTGGGGGGGGGACGGATTTCGACAGCTGTATATTTTGGGGGGGAGGGGACGGATTTCGACAGCTGTACATTTTGGGGGGGGACGGATTTCGACAGCTGTATATTTTGGGGGGGGACGGATTTCGACAGCTGTATATTTTGGGGGGAGGGACGGATTTCGACAGCTGTATATTTTGGGGGGGACGGATTTCGACAGCTGTATATTTTGGGGGGGGGACGGATTTCGACAGCTGTATATTTTGGGGGGGGGGACGGATTTCGACAGCTGTATATTTTGGGGGGGACGGATTTCGACAGCTGTATATTTTGGGGGGGGGCGGATTTCGACAGCTGTATATTTTGGGGGGGGGGGACGGATTTCGACAGCTGTATATTTTCGGGGAGGGGACGGATTTCGACAGCTGTATATTTTCGGGGGGAGGGGACGGATTTCGACAGCTGTATATTTTGGGGGGGGACGGATTTCGACAGCTGTATATTTTGGGGGGGGACGGATTTCGACAGCTGTATATTTTCGGGGGGAGGGGACGGATTTCGACAGCTGTATATTTTGGGGGGGGACGGATTTCGACAGCTGTATATTTTGGGGGGAGGGGATGGATTTCGACAGCTGTATATTTTGGGGGGGGCGGATTTCGACAGCTGTATATTTTTGGGGGGAGGGGACGGATTTCGACAGCTGTATATTTTTTTTGGGGGGGCAGATTTCGATAGCTGTATATTTTGGGGGGGAGAACGGATTTCGACAGCTGTATATTTTGGGGGGGAATGGATTTTGACAGCTGTATATTTTTTTGGGGGGGGCAGATTTCAACAGCTGTATATTTTGGGGGGGGAGGGGACAGATTTCGACAGCTGTATATTTTGGGGGGGAGGGGACGGATTTCGACAGCTGTATATTTTGGGGGGAGGGACGGATTTCGACAGCTGTATATTTTGGGGGGGAGGGGACGGATTTCGACAGCTGTATATTTTGGGGGGAGGAACGGATTTTGACAGCTGTATATTTGGGGGGGGAGATTTTTGACAACTTTATTATTTTTGGGGGGGGCAGATTTCGACAGCTGTATATTTTGGGGGGAGGGGACAGATTTCGACAGCTGTATATTTGGGGGGGAGGGGACGGATTTCGACAGCTGTATATTTTGGGGGGAGAACGGATTTCGACAGCTGTATATTTTGGGGGGGGAACGGATTTTGACAGCTGTATATTTTTTTTGGGGGGGGGGCAGATTTCGACAGCTGTATATTTTGGGGGGGAGGGGACAGATTTCGACAGCTGTATATTTTGGGGGGGGAGGGGACAGATTTCGACAGCTGTATATTTTGCCGTCGGATTTTGCCCCCCATGAACATTTCAGCTGATGCTGGTTAAACTCCATCCACGCACAGGATAGAATCGGCATCTTTTAAGTCGCTACATCAACATCTCTCATCACAGATTTCGACAGTTGTATATTTTGCCATTGAATTCCCGATAGCCTAGTGGACAGTGTCCTGACCTCTGGTGCTCTTGCGCACCAGGAATCCTGAGTTTGTGTCTTGCCTAGTGGATGTTTCTGAGTAGCATCTCTGGAGCAGCTGGCGATGCGGCTCTCTGTAACGTTACATAAATCAGACCTGATGTTTCCTGACAGAACTCCTCCTCTCTGGTCTGCTTCCTGTTACCACTGTCCTCACATTTCAGACTGAGCGGTATGAAAAATTAATGAGTAGATTAGAGTTATTTTGTCACGGAGCCGCATTTCACATGAAAACAGTTCTCTTCACAGACTTTTGCCTTTGGACTTTCCATCTCTGATCTCTGTAAATCCAAATAAACATTCAATTCAAGTTTCTCCCAGGTCTTTTTTTTTTTTTTTTTTTTTTTTTTTTCAGGTTTTGAATAAATAAAGTGCAGAGAGCTACTGTGACCCACATATATCATGTCCTGGTGGCACAGCGGTGGCCTTGTGTCTATGTGCGACATTCACTGTGGTATAATTAGCATCCTTTGGCCTCGAAACTCAGAAAGTAGCAGCAGACCGGAGGTTTGGATTCTGGGTCAGTGTGAGAATGAACTCAGAATGATCTTTTCAACGACACGTCAATGTTAGATGTCTGACTTCAAGTCAGCAAAATGAGCATGGAGATGTCAAAATATAAGATTTCTGAGATCATTGACTTCCTGTAAAATTCACAGGCCACATGTTATAACAAATTTATAGTTTCACAATATATATAATATACATACATACATATATATGTGTGTGTTTGTAATATAGCCTATTGTAAAATAGATAGATAGATAGATAGATAGATAGATAGATAGATAGATAGATAGATAGATAGATAGATAGATAGATAGATAGATAGATAGATAGATAGATAGATAGATGGATAGAATAAACCAATTAAGAGTTTGTGGTGTGTTGTGTAAACATGAAAAAAAGCTCCAAGTGCACTATTTCTTTTAATAAACAGTTACCTGCAGTAGCGGAAGTCTTCCAGCAGATGGCAGTTGTTCACTGTTGGGAATGTAATTCCATCATCTTAATGAGGTTACATTATTAATCAACAAACACATTCACACAGCAACTTTTTTCCATTAATACGTGACATCACCTAATATTTAGTGGAGCTGCTTTAAAAAATAAAAAAAAATCACATATTTTACCTCACTGATAGGGTGCCCACAGATTTTTTATTTTTATCAAAAAAAGATTTAAATCAGGAACCACTAAATTTCGCCTCACTTAACAAGAAAATACACCTCATTAGCATCACGCGGAGGGTTCGAATGTACTGCCTGCTTATCACGATCATGATAAATTGTGTATTAAATGTATTTTTGTAACTGTAAAGCGGTTGTGCCAGCATGTGCTGTGTTTTTTGTTGTTATTTATTTTTTTTAGTCAGGCACAGATGTTAGGTGACTCCTCCAACATGTGAGTCATAAACACAGAACAGTCCTATTTAAACACTCCTATGGTCAGCGGCCAGCCTCCAACAAAAACACATACGCGCAATGCTCATTGTGGCCAAAAACCTACTGTCGCGGTGGAAGCCGGTGCCACACGATCTCGTGATGGAGGCCGGTGACATATTCGGACGCCCACAGGGTCGAACAACTGTTTACCGGGCCGTGCCAAGCAGGGTAATGCTGGGGTTCATGGAAAGACACCTGTTCACGAGCAGCACGAGCCAGCACCTTGGCACAATAACGGCGGGAGCAGCGGGTGTATCACTTTAGCTCCTCTATCTATTCAAGCGCATATCACTATATTATAGATCGCTGCTATAGAGCTCCATTCACAGACCCGCCCACATGAGGTTATACAAGAACGCTGATAACATAAAAGATGGATATTAGTAGGCCTATTACAGTAGGCTATTATAATGGATATTACAAGATATTATAGATCTGCCTTATTTGCCAATAATAGATTTGAGTGTGTTGTACCATAGATCTCATCTCATTATCATACTATGAAATAAGTCAGAATCTTCTTTGAACATTCTGAAAATAGCAGCTAACATTCTATTAATGTTACTGGAATGTTTGTTCATAACTTTGCCAGAACGTTAGCCAAAGACAAAGTTATGAGAATATTCCCTGTTAGCTATACATTTTGTATTGTAATTTATTAGCCTTTCAAAATACCATATCATATGATACCATAGTGATTGAGTTTATGAATCATAATACAATCATAATACAGGAGTTTATGAATCATAATTATTATTAGACAAGAGTGTCTAATGCAAAGGAAAACTAAGCATATTGTTGGAACACCAGAAACATCAAATAATCTACTATAAATATTGTGGACTATTTTCTTAGACTTTCAAAAGTGATGTTATCAAAATAATAACATAATATCAAATACACAATAAATATATATATATATTTCAATATTTCTATTTATCAAAGAAAAAAAAAGCAGTTAGTATACTGTTTTTAACATTGATAATAATAAGAAATGTTTCTTGAGCAGCAAATCAGCATATTAGAATGATTTCTGAAGGATCTTGTGACACTTAAGACCCATAGTATTACCATGGTACTCGTCTGAAATGTGTCCCACATACCTTTCTTAGACATTTCAGGTAGAATATATAAGAATCTTTTTCCATTTTAATACATCTTTTATGTCAACAGATTTATACATCAGTTCAAAAGGAAAAATAAAGGTTAAAAGGGAGAATTTTTGCAGCGATGCCATATAGAAGAACCATTTTTGGTTCCCTAAAGAGCTTTTCAGTGAACTGTCTTTTTTTTTTTCTTAGTGTGAAGAATATTTTAATGTCCTAAAGACACTTTTTCCACCATAAAGAACCTTTTGTGCAATGGAAAGGTTTTATGGATGTTAAGTGTTCTTCATGGAACCATCACTGCCAATGAAGAACCTTTATTTTTAATAAGTGTAAAAATCTATGTGGGAAGACAAGCGACAATATGTCGAGGATTGAAAATAATTCTTATTACAACAGATAAAGCCATGTTTAGCAGAATGAAATGTAGGTTATGGGGCTGTGGGAGCAGATTTAAGTTCATCCGTGGTCAGTTAAAAAGAGCAATCATGAGTAAATAGCACAGGGAATTATGGGAGAAAGGCGAGAGGACAGGAACTTCAGCACAGGCGCCCAGCTGGCTTTTGAGAGATCTCTCTCTCTCCTCATGTGTGTGTTTGTTTATATGAATCAGTGCATGACTCTGCCTGTGATCCTCTGTGTGTGTGTGTGTGTGTGTTATGGATGTGTGTGCCCACTATTGGCTGCTCAGTAGGATGATTAAAGCACACTTGTCCGTGCTCTGGGGGTTGTTGCCAGGGCTCTGAAGGAGAACGCGAGCTGATTGGTTCCCTCAAATGACTGAGAATTCCAAACTAGTCACATTAACTCAGCAAGCAGCCTGACCCGAGTGCACATCTTAGTCAACAACTCTTACAAAAATCCATAAAAATCAATTCCGCAGTTCACGTTAATTGATTGCTTTGAAGGTTCTCTTTCATTTTCAAAGAGATCGTCAAGACCAAAGTGGCATCGTTTGGAGACGGCTCTTCGTCTCGGTGACTAGACAGAAGCCACATTAAAATGCACACAGTGTTTCGCAGAGGTATAAACCCAGAGACGTTTAAAGAGCACAGGACGATTTTAAGATGAGCCGGGATTGAATGAGAACTTCGGAAGCTTTAGGGATGATGGAAGGTCAAAGATACCGGCGTTCTGGATTAACATTTTCACTGCACAATTTTCTACTCTGTCACCCTCTAAAATATTCTAATATCACTGATAACCTCTTTACAACACCTCTCAGAAAAAAGACGCCTTCTCAAACAAAGGCGGCAATTACTGCCAGTCATGATTTCATGCATCTCTCGTCCGTTTTATTATGCACTAAGGCTTCAAAAGTATCCCGTCGTCAGCCTTTTACAGCTGTTGTAAATACGCTGGCATTATTTATTGGGCAGCTGAGTTTTTCCATCAGGCCTGGATGTTGCTTTTGTGCTTGTGAAGCAGGGCTAGAAGAGAGAAAACTGCCTTTAAATTCAAAATATGGGGGCAAATATTTAATCTATCTATCTATACCGATCAGGCATAACATTATGACCACCTTCCTAATATTGTGTTGGTCCCCCTTTTGCTGCCAAACAGCCCTGTCCCGTCGAGGCATGGACTCCACTAGACCCCTGAAGGTGTGCTGTGGTATCTGGCACCAAGATGTTAGCAGCAGATCCTTTAAGTCCTGCAAAGTTGCGAGGTGGGGCCTCCATGATTGGACTTGTTTGTTCAGCACATCCAACAACAGATGCTCAATTGGATTGCGATCAGGGGAATTTGGAGGCCAAGTCAACACCTCAAACTCGTTGTTGTGCTCCTTAAACCATTCCTGAACCATCTTTACTTTGTGGCAGGGCACATTATCCTGCTGAAAGAGGCCACAGCCACCAGGGAATACCATTTCCATGAAAGGGTGTACATGGTCTGCAACAATGCTTAGGTAGAAGGTAAGTGTCAAAGTAACATCCACATGGATGGCAGGACCCAAGGTTTCCCAGCAGAACATTACCCAAAGCATCACACTGCCACCAGCTTGCCTTCTTCCCATAGTGCATCCTGGTGCCATGTGTTCCCCAGGTAAGTGACGCACACACACCCGGCCACCCGCGTGATGTAAAAGAAAATGTGATTCATTAGACCAGGCCACCTTCTTCCATTGCTCCATGGTCCAGTTCTGATGCTCACGTGCCCACTGTTGGTGCTTTTGGCGGTGGACAGGGGTCAGCAAGGGCACCCTGACTGGTCTGCAGCTATGCAGCCCCATACGCAACAAACTCTGATGCACTGTGTATTCTGACACCTTTCTATCAGAACCAGCATTAACTTCTTGAGCAATTTGAGCTACAGTAGCTCGTCGGTTGGATCGGACCACACAGGCCAGCCTTCGCTCCCCACATGCATCAATGAGCCTTGGTCGCCCATGACCCTGTCGCCGGTTCACCACTGCTCCTTCCTTGGACCACTTTTGATAGATACTGACCACTTGTTACAACCGAGGTATGCAGAAGAGCATCTCTGAATGCACAACACGTCGGATTTTGAAGCAGTCAGGCTACAGCAGCAGAACACACTGGTGCCACTCCTGTCACATAAGAACAGGAAACTGAGACTACAATTCTCACAGGCTCACCAAAACACAGAAGACTGGAAAAAAGTTGTCTAGTCTGAAGAGTCTTTATTTCTGCTGCAACATTCAGATGGTAGGGTCAGAATTTGGCATAATCAACATGAAAGCATGGATCCATCTTACCTTGTATCAACGGTTCAGGCAGCTGTTGGTGGTGCAATGGTGTGGGGATATATTAGGCACACTTAGTACTAATTGAGCATTGTTTAAACCCCACAGCCTATCCTGAGTATTGTTGCTGACCATGTCCATCCCTTTATGACCACAGTGTACCATCTTCTGATGGCTACTTCCAGCAGGATAGCGGGCCATGTCACAAATCTCAAGTCATCTCAAACTGATTGAGAACATGATTTCACTATACTCAAATGGCTTCCACAGTCACTAAATCTCAATCCAATAGAGCACCTTTCGGATGTGGTGGAACGGGATATTCGCATCATGGATGTTCAACCAGCAAATATGCAGCAACTGCGTGAAGCTATCATGTCAATATGGACCAAAATCTCTAAAGGAATGTTTCCAGCAACTTCTTAAATCTATGCCAAGAAGAATTAAGGCAGTTCTGAAGGCAAAAAGGGTGTACCTAATAAAGTGGGTGTATCTTATACTCTGATGACACAGTAGTTTTAGTTGGAAAAAAAGGCATAAATGCATCAAATCAAATGCCTTCATAAACACACCTGAAAATCAAAACCAAGTGTTGATTTTCTCTCAGTAGAAGTGCTGTTGAAACGTGAGGGTTAGTTTGAAGGGCTGGAGGCATTTAGAGTGTCTTTAGCAGCCCTCTGAATACTTCAGTGCAGATATTGCATGTTTTCCTCTCTCAGCATGTCTGTATCTTGCTCTTTCCCCCTCTCTCTCTATTTTCCCCTCTCTGTCTCGCTTCCTTTCCATGTCCCGTTCCACAAACAACCTTTTCAACTTGATTATTCTATCCGTGGAAATGCCACGGAGCTGTGATATTTATAATAAAAACCAGTGCAACGACCAGCAGTTACACCTGCGCAAGACAACGGTCGTGTCAGACAAACGTGTGTTTCCTCACAGTTGATGGACAAGCAACAAATGAAAATCTAATAGATAATGCAAAAGGCTGGCACCGAAAACATAAAAATGGTAATCACATTTCAGACGAATCCTGCCAGGCCATGCATATCAAATCAGCCCCACCTAAGTAGAACATCCAATCTAATGCTAATCTACATTTTTTTCCTCGCATTTCAATGGTTTTCATGCAAGTTTCATGACAGACTACACCACACACATGCATGTATGTATTCATTTATGAGCGTAGCAGTATATTTGGATGATATTACTTTATTAAAAGACCATCCTTGTGAGTGACGAGAAGCTCATTATCATCTAATAGCTTCTGGGAATAGCATCAGGGAGTCTAATTTGAGCTCTCTCGTGATCAGGCAGAAAAGTCCTCCAATGGTCCAACTCTCAGTCTGGACACATGACTAATGCAAAACAAGCAATTACAGAAATATAAATGCACAAAAAGGCCTACAATATGGCAAAAAAACATAATATTCCACTTTTCACCTAACACAGACAAACAGGATCCAAACGTCTGTGAATAAATCAGTGACATTGTGCATCTAATTTATCTGCCGTCCCTCCTGAGCAAAACATCATACCCCATAGACAATATCTTTGTGACTCAGGCATAAATCACAACGCATAATCTCATTATGGAAATAAGGCTGAAGAGAAGCATCTTCCCCATTGCCAAATACCATCACAGCATCCAGATGTTCTATCTACACAACTGATATATGAGCACTAGAATGTTCCTAAATTCAATGGAAGTGTTACAAATTCATTTTTAACACTGCTGCTAAACAAATCTGGCTTGAAAATGTCCTCTTTTTTCCATATTTTCATTTTAGACCTGTTGAATAGTATTCATCACAACACAGCATAGCACTGTTCCAAAAGCTAGTGAGCTGCCTCGTTGTCTATATAGGCAGCATATTCACCAAATGGAACCTCTTAAGTCATATTCTACATTCACAGCATGTTATTCAATAGTCAATCATATGCAAATTTGACTAACACCTGCTAACACTTGATTTCAGTGGTGTTCAGCGTCAGTGTTTTTAATGGAAAAACGGTAGTATTTATTGTAAATGCTTTATCTGTCTACATCATTTTTTAATTCATGTTCTCTCGTAATCTTTATTCAAAATAACTTTCCCTCGCTCTTCTCTTCTCTTCTGAAGTTTTTACTGGCAAAAGGGTGGGGCAATCTGTCACTCACATGAGATCGACCAATAGCAAGCCACAACCATCCAATCAATTCACGATAGACAACAGCAAGTCCCACCCTACACTTTTTCCTGTTCAGAAAGATATTAGAGATATTCAGATATTACTTAGCATTTTTATTGACTCAACTGCCATCTTGAATGAATCTTTTCACTGTTTTCACAAAATTAGCAGATAGTTGCAGATATTAGTATTTAAAATGTATTTTCTTCTCTAGAAAAAAATGTATTATTCATCTGTATTTTGTAAAAGTTCGAAAATGTGTTACTTCATTCAAAGTTATCTGGTTTTTAATAATGTTCTCAAAACATTACCAGAAAACTGTATATCGTTCATGAAACATTTTATAGTTGGATGTTTGTCTAAAATTTTTAAAATTTAAATTCTACTTCAGAGAACATTCAAAAGTAACGTTCTCATAATGTTTGAAGCATGATAAAATTTTATGTTTCCTTAATGCTCACATATAACCAAAAAATAAATAAATATATTTTTAAAACATTTAAAAATCTGAATATTCAGAGAACATTCAGACATAACATTTTCATAAATAAAGGGAAAGTTAGCAAAACGTTCTCATAGCATATTTAGCTGTCTTGAAGGTTTTATAACAGAGTATATATTTACATTATTGTTTCTTTGGTAAGAAGGGAAATAAATGCACTAATACATAAACACACACTCAATATTGAAATTGGCGCTCTTCACACCGTGCACTATGAAAAAAGATTCCTAAGCACTTTTTAAAATTACCATAAGGTGAAGTAAACAGTTTTCCATGCAACTCTATTGTATTTGATCCTTATGCATTAAACAAACAATACAAAGTCAGTCAATGCAAAGTGCTATTCACAGCAATACCTGATATTCCAGTTACTTCCTTTCATTGCATAGGGCTCCTTTATCTATTAACCTTTGACCTCTAGGTCTCAAACCAGTCTTCAGATGTCCCTTTATTGATGTCTTCTGATTGGCCTTTTGGTTCGGTCCGACCCCACACACCTTAATTCATTGCCTGAGCTCTCTTGCCCTTTAAAAACTGCAAAATCATTTTTTTCTCACTCAGTGATTTAATGTTATTGCATGGCAGGACGTTTGGGAGGCAATTTAGAGTGCGGACCGCAGGACAGTTCAAGGGTGTAACTCATCCACCACCCCGCAGGACGACAAAGATCTCAAGCGTGTGCGCTTCAGTAGGAGAAGATGATTTAAATCACACTGGGACATTACTGTTTGCTAACACCCTGGGAACAGTTATCTATCTAAAGCCTGAATAAATACTATGATCTGAAACACAATACATTGGGGAAAATGGACAAGTAGGCAAATCGACAGTCCCGAGAAGCCATTTAAAGCCGGATAATGTGTGATAGCTGTGGATATAACTCACAGAGCAGGGATGAGTGGACGTACCATTATGAGGGCTTTAAGGGGTCATTTCCTGTGCGCACCATCATCACCGGATGGTTTAATACTGTAATGCTCCAGATCCATTCCCAAATGATGCACTATGCATCTATGCAAGAAATAAGTTAAAGGTGCCCTAGAATCAAAAATTGAATTTACCTCGGCATAGTTGAGTAACAAGAGTTCAGTACATGGAAATGACACACACATTTCAAACTCCATTGTTTCCTCCTTCTCATGTAAATCTCATTTGTTTAAAAGACCTCCGAAAAACAGGCGAATCTCAACATAACACCGACTGTTACATAACAGTCGGGATCATTAATATGTACGCCCCCAATATTTGCATATGCCAGCCCATGTTCAAGGCATTACACAAGGGCAGCCAGTATTAACGTCTGGATCTGTGCACAGCTGAATCATCAGACTAGCTAAGCAAGCAAGAACAATAGTGAAAAATGGCAGATGGGTGTAGGGAGCGCACGATTTAAAGGGGCCGCAGCCTGAATCGGTGCATAGTTAATGATGCCCCAAAATAGGTAGTTAAAAAAATTAATAAAAAAAAATCTATGGGGTATTTTGATCTGAAACTTCACAGACACATTCAGGGCACACCTTAGACTTATATTACATCTTGTAAAAACTGGTTCTAGGGCACCTTTAATAAAAGTCAAAACAATGAAACAGTTTACAGGTTACTTAAAATATAATCAAATATATCAGCTCTGTGAACTTGAAAGAAAAAAAAAAAAGTTAATTTGACTGAACTAAGTTGTTTAATTTAAGTTTGTCCTACTCAAACCAATTAATTATTTTGAGCGTTGGGGTTTACAGTGTATGCACTATGTACTCAACCATGCTGTGTATGAATTTTAACGATCAGAGTCTAATAGTCCCTCCCCTTCCACAACGTAAGGTGCGAGAGTTCAGTGCATAAAGTGTCCAACATTCCGCACTTTGTTTTTTTCCCCCCCAAGTTAATTAAGTGCATCATCCGTGTATTTAAAGTGCAAATTTTTCTTTTGTGAACATGCTACTCACACTATTTATAGCTCAAAATGGCATAGTGCATAAGTACGTAAATTGGGACGCACCCTCAGACTCAGAATGAATGAACAAGACAATGATCATGGCAAGGGAAGAGAGAAGAAGAGATGCAAATGGTTTTAAGAGGTGGAGTGGGTGGATTGAATCAGCAAACTGAACACAGAGCTGATCATTCATCTTCCTGAGGAGGTCAGAAAAACACGCACCCGTTCCTAATGGAGTTTCACACTGAGGTAGATGTGGTGTTTACGGCCTCAAAAACATGTTCATGACCCACATCTGAGGCTCTCTCATGAATCTTTCTGGACTATTTACATACAATACTGTGAAGACTTCAGGCACAAAAAAAGTAGTTTGTACTTTTCTTTGCATGACACATTGACATTACAGTACAGAATGGCTGTTTTGGCATTATCCTGATCATTGTATAAGCATTAATTTCATGAGTGATTGAATGGAAGAGAGGCAAGTAAACTTCATGTTCTTTTGAAACCCCGAGTCCTTCACATAAAAATCAGGCTTTCATAGACAATCTAGGAAGTCGGGAAGGAAGATATCATTTATCATTAAAGTTTCGTTACAAGCTGTTCACACATTAGCAATAAAAAAGTGAGTAATGACTATTCTTATATTCCCCCTTTAAAATAATCTTATAGCACAAGTATACACATGAAAAACATCTGACATTTGCCTTTATTCAAACTTTTATCAATATTTCATCTGTGTATTGATGCAGAAAGCTGTTCATTTCATCATCAATACCATCTCATCTAATAAACACAGCAGTCAGCGTATTAAAATTGAGTTTCATTCCCATCCATTGAAGTGAGCGAAACCCATCGATCGCCTTTGCTTGCAGTTCTCCACGAGTCTCCGTTTGCGACGTGATCGCGTGTTCCCGGGTGACCCCGTGTGCATGCGGGGGCCCGTCAACACACGCACACTTAACCTTGGAGCTCACGCTCGATCAGCTAATGAATAATTTCAGTGCGACTGACGATCCCTGGGAATGGAGAACACAAGCTGGAGATAACAATTTTAGCTAAAGGTCACTCAGCAAATTGATGAAGTCATCTTAACTAGTTTTGCGGTATCTCACAGGGGTCTGGCCCTCAGCCAGAACATCACTGGGCCAGCATCTGCTCCATAGGACCGCCATGCACCACAACACTATTATATACAGAGCGGTTATAATGGGGTGGCTGAGTGGTTCCAATGAGAGTGGGAACAGACGATTGGTCGTCCCAGGAAATGTTTCAGGCCGCAGAGCCGCACTCACTTAGCTGTATCACAAAGCACTCTAACTGCGGCTGTGCTCGGTGTAATTGACTCAATGAGTCCATTGAGCTGTGGTATCGGGACGAGAGTGGGCTGAAGTGGGGGGAGAGGGTGGTTATTAGAAATGACACCCAATGGAGCCATTTGGGTGCTGCTGTAAAACCGCAGTGAAGGTCAAGAGCGCTGCCGCTCCAGAGATACCCGTGTCCTACGCTTCAGGGTCATAAATGAGTGTTCGATACAACAAAAACTCTTTCTAACAAGAAATGGACTGCATTAGTCATTTTATTTTTGTAGTTTACATTTAGTTGCATAAAAGTCTTACATAGAGAAAATGTACAGACTCATCATAGCAATAGCAATCAAATGGAAAGTAAGAACTACATTAATGCATTAATGACTTTGCTCAAGACTGAAAGGGTTAGTTCACCCAAAAATGAAAATAATGTCATTAATTATTCACCCTCATGTCGTTCTACACCCGTAAGACCTTCGTTCATCTTCAGAACACAAATTAAGATATTTTTGTTGAATTGGTACTTTTGTGCGCCAAAAAAACGACTTTTCAGCAATATCTCGTGATTTCAAAACACTGCTTCGGAGTTTTACGAATCGAATCAGTGATTCGGAGCACCAAAGTCACGTGATTTCAGCAGCATTTGATAGGAGATCCGAATCACTGATTCGAAACAAAAGAATCATAAAGCTCAGAAGCAGTGTTTTGAAATCGGCCTTCATGAGATATTGTGGAATAAAGTCATTATTTTGTGTTTTTTTTGGCTCACAAAAAGTATTCTCGTTGCTTTATAATATTAAGGTAGAACCACTGAACTCACATGAACCGTTTTAAAATATGTTTTAGTACCTTTATGGATCTTGAGATTTTCAGTGGCATTGCTGTCTATAGAGGCCTCAATGAGCCATCAGATTTAATCAAAAATATCTCAATTTGTGATGAACGAAGGTCTTACGGGTGTAGAACGACATGAGGGTGAATAATAAATGACATTATTTTCATTTTGGGGTGAACTAACCCTTTAAAACTATTTTATTAAAGACCCCCTGTGGTGAAAATCAAGATTTTAATGATGTTTATGTCTATGTGGTGTTTATAATATGCTTTAAGAAAAATTATGCAAAAACATTTAAAACTGCAGTGATCTAAAGACAGTTTCAAACCTGCAGTTTGTAATCTTGTAACCAATCACGTCAATGTGCCGGCGAGCTTTAGCATATCATTAACAGCCAACTAGTAGCAGGGGGGTCTCGAGAGAAGTCAGGTTATCCCTGTATATTTTTCTGTTGATATGAAAAATCATGTACATTTAGCAATATGACGGGTGTATGCTGTATATTACAATGTTATGATGCACTATATGCCTTTCTCCACTGACATTCTGAGTTGTTCAAAGCGTTTGCAAGGATACTGATGGTTGAAAGGCAGCTGTCTGACTCTGAGATGGCGAATGGGAACATGGATTGTGTAACATTAGCAACACATTATTAGCTGTTCGATAACATAGTCAAGCAAAAGGCTAATCATATTAATTACCATTATGTGTCTGATGTTGTAAAGAGCGATACCACTGTGCAGCGTTTACCTCAGTACGTTGAGCGAGTTAATCTCTGAGCTGGCATGAGCGAGTGGAGGCGGGGCTAATTTGCGTATTCATTGATCCACATATATTAAATGAGGCAAGGGTGTAGAGTTACATTTAAGCTATTTTAAGGCAAGAAGAATTTTTTTCGGTGATCAAAGATGAGTTATAAGGGATAAAATGTCATGTAGTGTGTAATATAGCTGTTTGTGAATATAAAAGGTCTGCAAGGTTTTAAAGATCAAATTGCACAACAAATAAAGTTATTGTCTCCTAAAAAAAAGACTTGATTTTAAACTGTCGAAACGAGTCGTTAGCAATTCCAGTCTCACTTCCTGTTACTTCCTATGGTCTTCATTGGCTGCCATGAACGACATCTTCTTTGACCGGTTCTTCTTGACCCTCATTCTTGTCTGTCACTGTGTATCAAGTGCTGAGGAGACCTCTGGAGCTAAAATACAGCTATGATAATAGGCGTTTTGTTTTGGAGACATGCTTTAAGCGGTAGACCAATCACTACAGACTGAGCCATCTGACCAATCCAAGCACAAGCAAATCTAATCCCTCTGCTTTCTGCATGTAGAGGGCACAACACCGTCCAATGTCATATCACAGAGATGTTAAGCAGTTTAAGCCTCCTATTTTGTTCAACACAATTTATTCTGAATAAAGTATATGTGGCATTAAAGAGATGCTGTGAAAGGAGCTTCAAGTATGAGAGCATCTCAGTCAAGTTGCCTGGCAGCAGCTCATTAGATTTAGTGGCACATAACGAGAACAGCTGGTACGTGCTAGTAGCTTTTTTTAATTAAAGTAATTTAGTTCTTCCCACAAAGTCTGCATGTGTGCTTCCACAGCTTCTTTCTGCTTTATAAATGCAGTGTCAGGGCTCAAGACACATTAGTCCTTGATGGCTGAATCAAATCCTGGCACTTGAAAAATCACAAAAAAAAGCCCTCTCCATAACTTTACGTGATTAGAGCAGATTTATGCCATTTAGCAGGTGAATGAGTTTTAGACGACTTTGCTGAGAACCCACAAGGGTCAATCAGTCTCTGATATGCTAAGGACTCCTCCAATCACATGAACGGGGCTGCAGCGAATTGCTACAGCTGATTGGATCAGACACTTGGAATCATGGATTATGACTGTGGATTCCATTGTCAGCTCCCAAATGTGACAATTATCCTCATTTGGGAAAATAAATAAATAAATAAAAAATAAATAAAAGTGCTAGTCGCCCACATCACTACAAATGGGAAAGAGTGGGTAGTGTAAATGTTAAATATCTTTTGCGTCATCTACGACCACCCACTGAAATAAAACAAAAAACTTGGTGTGCTCATATTTTACCCATGTTTGCAGTCTGAATTGAGTCTAATAAGATAAAAATGGCATGTACTGTGAAATAATGGCAAGAAAAGACATGTTCTGGCAGAATAAATGCAATAACATGTAGTCCAATTCACATAGAAATTACTTTTATGAATCGGTTCTTTTAGTTAATAAAAACCATACAGTGCAATCAGTGTAGTACAATTCACAAACAGTTTGACTCTTATGAACATGTTATTTTTTTGTGAATAAAATCCATACAGCTCAACCAGTATAGGATGATTCACAAACAAATGACTCTTATGAACCAGTTCTTTTTAGTGAATCAAATCCATACAGAGCAACTAGTGTAGTCCAATTCGCAAACAAATGACATTTAATGAATCTGTCCTTTTTAGTGAATAAAATCCATACAGCGCAATTCAGTGTAGTACGAATCACAAACAAATGACTCTTATGAACCAGTTCTTTTTAGCAATAAAAGGCATGCAACACAACCAGTGTAGTACGTATCGCAAACAAATGACTCTTATGAACCGGTTCTTTTTAGCGAATAAAAGCCATACAACACAACCAGTGTAGTACGAATCGCAAACAAATGACTCTTATGAACCGGTTCTTTTTAGCGAATAAAAGCCATACAACACAACCAGTGTAGTACGAATCGCAAACAAATGACTCTTATGAACCAGTTCTTTTTAGCAATAAAAGGCATGCAACACAACCAGTGTAGTACGTATCGCAAACAAATGACTCTTATGAACCGGTTCTTTTTAGCGAATAAAAGCCATACAACACAACCAGTGTAGTACGAATCGCAAACAAATGACTCTTATGAACCGGTTCTTTTTAGCGAATAAAAGCCATACAACACAACCAGTGTAGTACGAATCGCAAACAATTGACATTTAATGAATCTGTCCTTTTTAGTGAATAAAATCCATACAACACAACCAGTGTAGTACGAATCACAAACAAATGACTCTTATGAACCAGTTCTTTTTAGCAATAAAAGGCATGCAACACAACCAGTGTAGTACGTATCGCAAACAAATGACTCTTATGAACCGGTTCTTTTTAGCGAATAAAAGCCATACAACACAACCAGTGTAGTACGAATCGCAAACAAATGACTCTTATGAACCGGTTCTTTTTAGCGAATAAAAGCCATACAACACAACCAGTGTAGTACGAATCGCAAACAATTGACTCTTATGAACCGGTTCTTTTTAGCAATAAAAGCCATACAACACAACCAGTGTAGTACGAATCGCAAACAAATGACTCTTATGAACCGGTTCTTTTTAGCGAATAAAAGCCATACAACACAACCAGTGTAGTACGAATCGCAAACAAATGACTCTTATGAACCGGTTCTTTTTAGCGAATAAAAGCCATACAACACAACCAGTGTAGTACGAATCGCAAACAAATGACTCTTATGAACCAGTTCTTTTTAGCAATAAAAGGCATGCAACACAACCAGTGTAGTACGTATCGCAAACAAATGACTCTTATGAACCGGTTCTTTTTAGCGAATAAAAGCCATACAACACAACCAGTGTAGTACGAATCGCAAACAAATGACTCTTATGAACCGGTTCTTTTTAGCGAATAAAAGCCATACAACACAACCAGTGTAGTACGAATCGCAAACAATTGACTCTTATGAACCGGTTCTTTTTAGCAATAAAAGCCATACAACACAACCAGTGTAGTACGAATCGCAAACAAATGACTCTTATGAACCGGTTCTTTTTAGCGAATAAAAGCCATACAACACAACCAGTGTAGTACGAATCGCAAACAAATGACTCTTATGAACCGGTTCTTTTTAGCGAATAAAAGCCATACAACACAACCAGTGTAGTACGAATCGCAAACAAATGACTCTTATGAACCGGCTCTTTTTAGCGAATAAAAGCCATACAACACAACCAGTGTAGTACGAATCACAAACAAATGACTCTTATGAACCAGTTATTTTTGTGAATAAAATTCCTACAGCGCAGTGTGGTACAATTTGCAAACAAATTACTTTTATGAACTGCTTCTTTTTAGTGAATCAAGACCATACACTACAACCAGTCATTTACAATTCATGACCAAATAACTGTTATGGACCAGTTCTGGTAAGTGAATCAAAACCATACACCACAACCAGTATGATTAAAGAACAAATGACTTTTACAACCCAGTTTTTTTTTAGTGAATCAAAACCAGGGCAACCAGCATTGTACAATTGCGTCCAAAATCGCATACTGTGTAGTAGGTGCTAGGTACTACATTTGGTTTGAAACTTACTTTGCGACCGTTAAAAAAGTATGTTCTATATACAGGTGCTGGTCATATAATTAGAATATCATCAAAAAGTTGATTTATTTCACTAATTCCATTCAAAAAGTGAAACTTGTATATTATATTAATTCATTACACACAGACTGATATATTTCAAATGTTTATTTTCTTTTAATTTTGATGATTATAACTGACAACTAAGGAAAATCCCAAATTCAGTATCTCAAAACATTTGAATATTGTGAAAAGGTTCAATATTGAAGACACCTGGTGCCACACTCTAATCAGCTAATTAACTCAAAACACCTGCAAAGGCCTTTAAATGGTCTCTCAGTCTAGTTCTGTAGGCTACACAATCATGGGGAAGACTGCTGACTTGACAGTTGTCCAAAAGACGACCATTGACACCTTGCACAAGGAGGGCAAGACACAAAAGGTCATTGCAAAAGAGGCTGGTTGTTCACAGTGCTCTGTGTCCAAGCATATTAATAGTGAGGCGAAGGGAAGGAAAAGATGTGGTAGAAAAAAGTGTACAAGCAATAGGGATAACCGCACCCTGGAGAGGATTGTGAAACAAAACCCATTCAAAAATGTGGGGGAGACTCACAAAGAGTGGACTGCAGCTGGAGTCAGTGCTTCAAGAACCACTACGCACAGATGTATACAAGACATGGGTTTCAGCTGTCGCATTCCTTGTGTCAAGCCACTCTTGAACAACAGACAGCGTCAGAAGCGGCTAAAGACAAAAAGGACTGGACTGCTGCTGAGTGGTCCAAAGTTATGTTCTCTGATGAAAGTAAATTTTGCATTTCCTTTGGAAATCAGGGTCCCAGAGTCTGGAGGAAGAGAGGAGAGGCACACAATCCACGTTGCTTGAGGTCCAGTGTAAAGTTTCCACAGTCAGTGATGGTTTGGGGTGCCATGTCATCTGCTGGTGTTGGTCCACTGTGTTTTCTGAGGTCCAAGGTCAACACAGCCGTATACCTGGAAGTGTTAGAGCACTTCATGCTTCCTGCTGCTGACCAACTTTATGGAGATGCAGATTTCATTTTCCAACAGTACTTGGCACCTGCACACAGTGCCAAAGCTACCAGTACCTGGTTTAAGGACCATGGTATCCCTGTTCTTAATTGGCCAGCAAACTCGCCTGACCTTAACCCCATAGAAAATCTATGGGGTACTGTGAAGGGGAAGATGCGATATGCCAGACTCAACAATGCAAAAGAGCTGAAAGCCACTATCAGAGCAACCTGGGCTCTCATAACACCTGAGCAGTGCCACAGACTGATCGACTCCATGCCACGCCGCATTGCTGCAGTAATTCAGGCAAAAGGAGGCCCAACTAAGTATTGAGTGCTGTACATGCTCATACTTTTCATGTTCATACTTTTCAGTTGGCCAAGATTTCTAAAAATCCTTTCTTTGTATTGGTCTTAAGTAATATTCTAATTTTCTGAGATACTGAATTTGGGATTTTCCTTAGTTGTCAGTTATAATCCTCAAAATTAAAAGAAATAAACATTTGAAATATGTCAGTCTGTGTGGAATGAATGAATATAATATACAAGTTTCACTTTTTGAATGGAATTAGTGAAATAAATCAACTTTTTGATGATATTCTAATTATATGACCAGCACCTGTAGTATGAATGTGTGCAGTATGAATGAAATTTGGACATACTACATGCACCATGTTGTCACTATCATGTGATAGTGACATGTTATTTATGTCGCTTCACCGCCATTCACAAATGCTCTCCCATGGCCTCATGGAATAGTAAAGCGTTCATCGAACGCACACTCCAGAATCTCGCAGAAGAATTTTGTCATCCCGGTACTTTTTTCGCCAACTGTTTTTCAAATACTATGCATTCGGACATACCTCTCTGTTGGCGCACTGTTTTTCACATACTGTATCCAAACAGATCTCACCCCCATTGACTACCATACTATTTATTTTTCCTACTATGGTAGTAAATGGGGGTGAGATCTGTTTGGTTACTGACATTCTTCCAAATATCTTCCTTTGTGTTCAGCACAACAAAGCAATTCGTACAGATTTGGAACTTGAGGGTGAGTAAATGATAAACAGAATTATAATTTTGGGGTGAACTATCCCTTTAACTTGGGTTTGGGATAAGCAATTGAATCAAGTGTGACATAGCCGAAAAAACAGATATTAATGCATTTCACTCATATTCAAATGTCATATTGCTCTCACTGCAAAAAGCAGTCAGGATCTCTTCTATGCAATGAAGTACTTTATCTGTTAACAGCCGCAAATAAACCATCACGTTGCGGGATGGAAAGCATGAAAGTGTTCATTATTCCTCCAATAAATGAAGAGAGGGCTTCACAGCGCCGTGACATATCTGGCAGTGTTACAACGCTGTTGATTAGAGTGAAAAGCCTTGGATGTGGAATTCGTGCGTGCGTTTAATTTATCATGACAGAGCAACTATAAATTTTGCGCTTTTAACGGGGAGAAATGCACCAATGCAGTCTATTCAGAGAGCCGTCCATCATGCTGTCGTGAACCTCTATTAGGGGGAGTGCAACGTTTCTGAACATATAAATCAATTGTATAATATCACCCCAGCATGTTGGACGACCACGGCTTCAGGCCTTTTCTCAGCCCTGTGTACATGAGCGGGATCCCGGTCGGACGGCTCATTTTCAAGTCCCACCAAAGGAGAGATGAAAAGCAATTTCAACTAGGGCATAAATATCATTACCAGGTCAGACAGAAAGTAACTATGTGGAATTGCCTCAGACCATAAACGTAACTTACACAAAATAATGTTTTGTACACTTGCTAGCCGTGCTGAAATTAGTGCAATGCTTGGCTTGCAGGTCTAGGTGACTGTGTCTTACTAAATCTTTTGAGGGCCAATGGCAAGGACGGGAACTTACAGTGGTAAATGTTACTGTACACTGCTTTTAGTGATAAGAAGAGATATTAGTGCCAACTTTGAGTCAACTTTTCAGCACGTGTTCCTAATCGAATGGGATGCTTAATAGGCATATACAATACAAAGCATATACAAGTTTTAGGTGAAATAGTACATTTTAACTCAATGGATCTATTTGCATTGCTATTTTTCAGTATTAAATGAAAAATGGATCCCAAAATAGTGTATTTTAAAGAAAAAAAGGGGAAAAAAGAGACTTTCTGGTTGTCAAATGGTTAAACATTAAAAGTAAATTGTGGGTGTGTCCAAATACTCTTTGGGGCAAGTAAAACCTGTTTCCTACTAGTCTGATGCCTCATATTCATAACAAACGGCGTGTTTTTGTTTAGCTTATCTCAGTTTTTTTAAAGCTAATGACAAAACAAATCTGTTTTGAGCACCCTCAACATTGAGGGCTCACCGTTATTGGTTAGATGGAATTAAATGGGATAATAGTAGATTTCATTAAATTAATAACTAAACACCAACATTCATAAGGGTAATGTTAATTTTAGTAAAACGCAAATTGAAATGAAAGGATTGTTTATCTAAAGGCATCTGGGAAATGTTAATGCAGAGAACTGCTTGTCCAGAAAGCAGCGAACAGTCACTCTAAATGTAATTACAGCATTTACTGCTTTCTCATCCATCTGAGGAGCGGTCCTATTAGAGCACTGAGCTTAAGTTACTGAGCCATCGAATTGCCTGTAATGCTGCGAAACGTGCCCGTGACATGAGAAAACAAGCAAATATTAAACTTCTTGGGATTGATATGTACACCTTTACTAATTGTGTTGAGGGTAATGCATTACAAGTAACGCAAGTTACGTAATCAGATTACTTGTCAAGTAATTAATAAAGTAACTTTACTTTTATGTTGTTACTTTTTTAGTTACTTTTTCAAATAGGTAACGCAAGCTCAGTGGCGTACCGCAAGTCTGTGAGGCCCCCCCGCAAAGAATGAGATGGGGCCCCTCCCACAAGCAGTGATGTCATGTGTTAAAATTTGTTGTGCACCTGAGTCCATCTCCCCCACAGTTTACAAAAACTGATTTAACAGTGAATCATGTGGTGAATTATCATTGCATTGATCCATTTGATGTTATTATCGAATAATATTATAGCCTAGCCTATATGATAGGCCTATAAAATGTTTAGTGATTTTGATATCGCAGACTAAAATACCGGCAGGAATAAATATTTAGGATAATTTATTCATTAAAACCAAAGGAGCGCCAAGAGAACGGATAACAGCCGCAACGAGCCGCAACGAGCACTGGCCATGATTTCAGAAACAACACATTCCAGCAGATAGATCGCCTCTTATTTAACACGGACCTACACATTTCTTATCAAATGGAGATGTTTCTTTCTTTTAGGTACAGTTATTCAGCGAGTTTGAAAGCATTTTTGAGACGTTTCAGAAAAATTCTCGCAGAGAGAAAAAAGTAGACCATTTGTAGCACTAATCTGTAGGCTATCGCCAAAAATGACGGAATGCCTGTTTTAAGTTGTTTCAGCTCTCATGAGGAGAAAATCCATCAGAACGCGCCGGCGCATTCGTCGGCCAGAGGGATAAAAATGTAGCCAATTTAGTTTCATATTTATATTTAAATATTGGGCTATAGCCTATTATTTTTTTTAAATGTCACCTATGTTGATTATGAAAAGTGAATAGCATGACGTATGCGCAATGTCGGGACATATGCAGCGGGTCAGACATAAGTTTGACCACTTCATTAAGTTTTGTAAGTCTTTCTTTAAAGTGAATTTCGTTTTGTAGAAATTGTATCTTAATTTCAATCAATGTTTCATCAACCACTTGGCTATATTTAATAAATAGGAAGAAAACCAAGAACGTCGGCATTTGAATAAGGCTGACGCATAGATGTCTTTCTGTTTTTATTACATTTCTTTATTACTTTATTACATGTCTTTATTACTTAATTAATTGATAAGATATTTTTGGTCTAACAATATATTTTAGCTGGTCTAAATTCTAAGTTAGACACAAATTTGCGTATATAAGGTTCCCTTCTAGACAAGCGCGTAAAATGCTGTTTCGGCCGCAAATCTTCAGTAATTTCGATCGGTGCATCAAAAGAACTTCAGACGTTCCGGTAGCTGACCATTAGCAGAGCTGGCGATGGGGTAAATACGTTTGGGCAATATATAATAATATAAATAACAATAATAATGTCTCAGCAAAGACCGAACATAGGCCTATTTATTTGTCTCGGCACACATCCGCTAACAGTAACACAGCGCGTCAAGGCTTGCTGTTGTCTTGGCTACCTTATAAACGGCGATGGAAACAACAGTGATGAATTTTCCCCCCTTTTGTGGTAATTTGGCACTATTTTCTATGATCTTCTGCTTGCATTTTTGGGCTTCAGTTGGATGCTTTATTTTCATCTTTAGTCAATTGAGTTCAGTTCTAAAAAAAAAAAAAGGCTATAAAGTAGTCTAGCCTAAATAGGTGAATCTGCGACGGGGCCCATCATAGGGTGGGGGCCCCCACGCACCGCGGGGGCTGCGGGGGTGTCCCGTACGCCACTGCGCAAGCACTCATGTTGAGAGAAATTGTGTGCGCTAGTCATATTACGCAAACCTGTAATAACTGAATGTTAGATTACACAAATATACTTTATGTATTTAATCTCACTTTATTAACCTTCGATGATCCAATACAACCATACTAATAATAAGCAAAAATGACTTTATATTTACTTCTTTCTTTGTGTTATTGCTGAAGAAAGAGTGTTGAACTTTCTTCTCCTGCGTCAAATTCTTCCAAAATGGCAGCAGAGCTGAAAGGTTTGTTTGAGCTGCGCCCTCTACTGTACAGGCCTGAATTTGCATTTCCTTCAGCCTGAGGCTCATTCATTTCACTTTTGTTGTGAAAGGGCCTTTACATTTGCCAAAAAAGGACTTTTAGTCCAGCCCATGTAAGAAAAAGTACCGCAAAAGTAACGTAGCGCATTACTTTCCATAAAAAGTTTTTAGGGAGTAACACAATACTGTAACGCATTACTTTTAAAAGTAACTTTCCCCAACATGGTTTACTAAACAGGAACATAGCATTGGTTATTTATGAAACGTTCATATATTTTATAAGCATTTTTTTCCTATTAGGTCTTAAACAAACATCTGTATGCTCTGAACATCTAGTCATTTTGTTGATAAGGAAGTCAGGATTGATTATTTGCTTCGGTTACAGTTGAACACACACCTTAAAGGGGCATTTAATGAGAATTTTGCATAGTTCATTCATATTAAATCACGTCCATAGCTTGAGGCTGTCCTGGACAGGACCCAGTATAATAATGAATGTGAAATAAGAAAAAGCTTATTCTGTACTCAGTCAATTTCTGATTTAAGGTATTAAACTTTAGCACGAAAACTCGTCTTGCATGGTTTGAATAACACAAATTGAATCATACATTTTTATTTGAAGCAAAAAAGTTTTTGAAATCAAAAAAAGACAAAGGCACAACACTTGTACTGCACTTAAAGAACTACAGTCCCATGAAGCATTGTGAACAGCATAACCAAATTAAAAATGAGAGAGAAATATATATGGATACACATATGGATTTTTTGATATATTAGTTATGTTGGATTTGTGCATTTGTTATGAATCTAGCATAGGTTTAACCCAATTTCTGGGTAAATCATTTACTCTATATACAACTTTGCTGAAATTCGTTGACATACACACACATACATTTAACTATTTTGAGAGCGTAGAATGTCTCAATTACATCATTCACACTGTTTCATGGGAAAGAGTGGAGCAAGGGTTGGATCATTTTGTTTGTCGCGACACTCTGATTGTTGGAAAGTGTACACCATCATGGGTAATGTATAGTTTTCCAAAAGAAGCAAATACCATCGATTAACAACCTCGATATAGCTCAAGTTACCATTAAAAATGTAGAAAATGAATGGAGTTTTTCCTTCCGGAACCCATCTGTTGCACTCTATTATGAATACCTTAGCAACCGCTTAGCAACAACCTGACAACCATGCATTAGACATCAGTTAGATTTCCGCAGACAACCATCACTTACATTTTTTCCTACTTCATTCTAATTTTCAATCTGTAAATATCTGTGAAAAAGGTATGAGAATATGTTGACAAATTTCAAAGTGCGGTATCCAATACTCAATTTAACTGAATGAATAGGCATGTTGAAATGCTGCAAAACAATTTCAATGAAATTATAGATTCGTGACTGTTCTGTGCAGGCTACTCACCTACCCAATTTCCAAGGCCACAAAAACACTTGAGGAAATTGTATTTCACTGCTTTACAGAGATGTAACTGATCTTCACTAGACTTACAACCATGAAAAGGATGTTATTTTCACCTGAATCTTGAGCCAAGCTTCATTCAATGATAAAGAATTTATTTCAGACTTATTTTATGATATAAAATAAGATTTGTCTTCTAAATTCATAGCTGCTTAATCTAAATGGAGTTTCTAAGATGGGCTATTTAACTAAATCTCATCAAAGACTATTTTAACACTGTCAAAGAGATAACTTACTGAAAGAGGGAGGGAGTTTTTCTATTTTTAAAGAACCAAGCCTTTATGTTCGTTCTTACGACCACACGAGACTCACGGTGCACGTGAAATTCATCTTAATCAATTCCACTTTATAAACCAGAGACAAGGGTGCAAACTCGCCATCTGTGCAAACAATTTGGATGAGACAAAGTTCTTATGCATGTTTAAAAATGTATTGTGATTGCAATAATGCAGTACATTTATGGATTTGTTATGAATCTAGCAGATTTACACAAATTTCTGGGTAAATCATTTATACAACCTTGCTGGAATTCATTCTGATTGTGTTTCATGAATGAATCATATTTATAATTCAGTGTTTCAAGGTTAAAATATTTACTCAGTATATCATCGGATGCTACAGATAAACCTTTACATTTAAATGCATTGTTTGTTTTTTTTTTGTTTTTTTGGTGTCATTAAAGGCACAATATGTAAGATTTTTGGATTCAAATATTCAAAAATCACTAGAACAATGTTATATATTTTGTTGACTTGTGTACTTACATTATCCCAAATGTTTCAGTGAATGTTTAAATCCAGAGAAATAAGCAATTTTAACTGGGACTTCTGTGCATTCCCTATCAATCACATCATACCCATGTTACCCTCGAAATAGGGCTGGGCGATATATCGCATGCATTTGGCACGCGCATTTCGTCAGTAAAGCCGGTTCCCTGATTACCGCTAATTCGCCATCACCTGCTTTCAAATGGAGCGGCATTTAATAGACAGAGCCGTAGATCACTGACAAGCTACGCAATATCGCGTTCATTATCGCAGATGAATCGCCTTCGATAATGAATGTGATATTGCGTAGCTTGTCAGTGATTTATGGCTCTGTCTATTAAATGCCGCTCCATTTGAAAGCAGGTGATGGCGAATTAGCGGTAATCAGGGAACCGGCTTTACTGACGAAATGCGCGTGACAATCGCATGCAATATATCGCCCAGCCCTACCTCGAAACACCAAAGACGCTTTAATATATTGTGCGTTTTATTAGACAGGTGAGATGTTTGGATGGATACATTCATCGACAGAAAATGAATAATGTTATACAGCTCAACACTGTAAGTCTTATTGTTTAAATCTTGTTTTCTTGATTTACCGCGAGTACCATGTTTTACCATGCCTAATATCGATCTAGCTTACTGCAGTTTGCAAACAGTGTCACACAGTAGCCGCAGAGCAAATGCACAGAGTAGCATTAGAACAACTTTCAACACACAAATGTATCTAATATGATAAAACAGAGCTTCTTTACCCCACATACGCTTGACCGGAAGAAGCAGTAGCACTCGTGTGTGACATAATAAAGGTTCTGTGTGTCGCGCTCATCTCTCATTAGCAATCGCTCCAACGGCTTTCAGCCACACCCTACTTCATACTACAGCAATGTTAATAAATCTTTAATACATTATCTCATGCATGAATATGATATCTGCCGAGTCTCGTCAGATTATTTTCCACCAGATGCATACGTGAAGACAACACTTTTGTTTTGAACAAGCGACCTCTAGCGGCAAAATTTACATATTGTGCCTTTAACAGCAGTTACATCAGGGGAACTACAATATTACATTTTCTGTAGCCATTTGGGACACTTTGTATCCCATCTGCTTCAAGGTTCGAGTTTAGAGATGCTCTTCTGCATACCTTGGTTGTAACTAGTGGTTATTTGAGTTACTGTTGCCTTTCCATCAGTCTGGCCTTTCTCCTCTGGCATCAACAAGGCATTTTCGCCCACAGAACTGCCGCTCACTGGATATTTGTGTTAACGAGTGGTTGAACGGGTGTACTTTATAAAGTGGCTGGTGAGTGTATGTATAATTTTAAAATGTTAACTTTTATTTATAACACAGTTTTGGACTACTGCAAAAATATTTTCTTTATATGTTGCCACTCTTCCTTCCAAATGGGAACAAAATTGCTGCTATTATGTTTTATAATACCAACATCAACTGAATAGTTGCCAGTGCTTTATGGTAGTCATTAACCCTTCCCATTAGGGGGCGCATTTCTGCTTTGTATAGCCTGCTAATAATGTCATTTTTTATGGGACAGCTTGCAC
Organism: Megalobrama amblycephala; assembly: GCF_018812025.1. Lineage (NCBI taxonomy): Eukaryota > Metazoa > Chordata > Actinopteri > Cypriniformes > Xenocyprididae > Megalobrama > Megalobrama amblycephala. Next base: position 3,800,347 of record NC_063057.1, on the reverse strand, counting down.
TTCCAGTGTCCAGGTCAGTCATCATTAAGCTCACTAGTAGTAGATTCAGGACTGGCACCTGTATCACAGCGAGGATGAACTATTCTGAAGGGAACAGTGTGTATCAGTGTGTATGTATATGCAGTTTCAAAATCACACACTAACACACACACACTAAATTCAGGCACAGTCACTGTCAGCTGCCTCTAAATTAGGCTATTCCGTTCCACTGCCCAATTGCCCAACAGCTAAGAAAAAATGAGAAAGAGAAAGAGGAGTTTCTTGGTAAAAAGGGACACATGCATTAAAATGAAACAGTCCTGGTATAAACCTAGATAAAAAGGCCTCAAAAAACGTTCTTAGCAGGGTTTATAGTTTTTACTATTTGAATTATATCTGTTCCACTTTAAGACTTACTTTGAACAAGAATTGCCAGCTTTGACTGGAAGAAACCATCTGGTCATGTGTAAAGAATTCAACCAGTTTATTTTCTTTTTCTCCTTTCCGCTTCAAATCAGCACACAGACAATTTGGATTGCAAGCTTCTTGCAGGTTACCATTTTGAATAACAATTCCGGTCTCACGCATGATCTTGTGTTATTTCCTTATCAGTTTTCACGTGTGTTTGGTTGTAAAACTCTAGTTTGCGGACCAGACAGAGTTGTTATGAGTCTTCCTATTGTAAAGTCATACAAATTCAGGGATTAATTCTTCCTCTAATGCCTCGTTTCCACCGATTCGGGACTGTAAACTCTGATCTGACTTGAGTTTCCACCGCCAACAGTAGGCATACTGTATGCTGGAAAGTAGCTATCGAAGTCATTCATGCGCTGAGAAGAAAGTGACGCAGTAAACAACAATGGAGGACACGCAGCAGATCTTCTTCCTTCTCGGTATGTGGCTGTTTGTCACTAGAAGATACGGTATCGTGTTTCAACTTTAACAAAATGGCGCCTCTTGTGTTGTCATTCCTTTTGTAGCATGTGCAAGTGATGATTCTCTGTCAACCAATCAACATTCTGCAGTGAGTCTAGCTCCACCCTTTAGTACCGGACGATTGTGCTAGGTACCCCAACGGAAGGGTCGCAAAAAGTGGTATTAGGGTACCATTCACAACTTCTGACAATGGAAATGGCAAAAATTGCATACCGTACTGAACTGTATACCGCTCGGTGGAGAGGCATAAGTGTTCATTTCTGTAGTCTGGTCTCTTGCAAACAAACATATCCTTGTCTAAAGTCCACACCACATAAGATACAAGATTATAAGATGCACATTATTGCCTTTTAACTTCAATGAAAACATGCTATCAGGTGATTCAATAAAGAGTGATGTCTCCCCCATTTGAAGCCTCAAACTCCTGTTGGCATTTAATTAAATGACTATATTCAATCCAAAGCATCTGTGGGGAGAGTCTATTTTAGACACAGTCCACTGGGTGAGTTTCTGTCTCTCTGCCTAGCTTCACTCATGACAGGTGAGCTAATTACCCTTCCAAGGTTATTTGGCTACATCAACGTTTTTAATTCAAGCTATTCAGCTGCAGCTGTTCAGATAAATAATTTGAAATCACGAATGAAATCAGCCCATACCAAATGAGCTTTGAGACCATATATACAAGAGGGAATCGCACTGCTGGTAAATGGCATACTTACCCTGTTCTGCTGCCTAAAAAGCATCTTTCTCTATTGACAGATATTTAAAAAATTGCCAAAAGTTGTATTCTGATAAAATACAATGTGTTGCTTGTGAAAATTTTTGTTTCATTATATTAGATGTTTTTACCAATGACTTGCCTCTGGTACTGCCCTGAGGCTGTGCATGTTCTCTTGGAGAGATTTCTCCAGGTATTATAGACGTGCTTGATCAAAAGAAGAATCAAAACTGTCCACGCCAAACCATTTTATAGTCTTAAAAACGGCACTGAATCTTCACAAATTAATTGTTTGTTCTATGCAAATTCAAGTAAGATTTTTAAACACCTTAACTGTGCATTTCCATGTTATGATTTTGACCCAACTGTGCAGACTATGACATCTGCTTACTCACAGCTGATGTATTTGGACTTGAAAAGACAAATGAGGTCCTGATGAGTGTGCGTGTTTGCTTCTGACTCAGCATCCCTCAATAGGTGCAGCAGAGCACTGTTAATTCAGTTTAGAGGATGAAGCTAGCCTTAATCTAATCATTGAATAAAACATTTCTGCTGTATTTACATGAATCATTGACCTTAGCAAAGATGCTACACTTTGCCTCTGCTAACAACACAGTCTTCATGTCAACAAGTAGCAGGAACTGGATTCTAAAGGGTATGTAATAAAAATGACATGAAAGTTCTCCATACCTTCAAGAGACAAGCAGGAAAGGTTTTCCCCTCACTTTGAAAGAACAGCCTCAAGGTAGCCGTAGTTCACCCACCTGCTGTGCTGAACTAATAAAATGCATGAAAGTGACTCTAAAATGTTACCTGGGAGATGTGTTCAGATTCACTGAAACGCAGGTCATGCTCTCTAAAGGACAAGAATGAACAAACTGACAGAATCACTGTTTCCATGACATCACATGCCCTGTTTTCACATATACTGAAATACTATAATATACTAACTATATATAAAACATTATCTCATTACTCTCCCTTGTTCCATATGTTCTGAATCAGGATACTGTGAGCAAGAATTTGCATTGGAAAGGGGCAAGGACCAGTATACATCACTGGTAAAACGTCACTAATGCATTGTTTCGTTTACTGTCGAAATATGTTTCACAGCACTGTAACAATGAGACAGTCCTAGAAATTGCCAACCTCCTGGACCGTGAACTGACTAGGGAGCCGACTGAGACACACCAAGTGCTGGTAGTATTAACAAAAAAACTATGCTAGGTAATCATCACTAAACAGAGGCATATCACACATGCTGGAACACCTACTTACCAAGCTGCTTATTTTAAACAGTCTTTATTAAAGGACGCTGGTCTGTTGAAAAAGAATTAATAAAGGTCAACTCTTGAAAACAAAACCCTACTGAAAATACAAAATAAAATAAGGCATGATATGGTTTAAACATTGGCTGTTGAAGAGGTCTTGGGGAAACAACTAAACCAGACCTGTTCTACTTCTTGGCAAAAACAAAATAAGTAACAACCTTCTTAAGGAACAATTAGATTGTTTAACTTTGCCTGAGACTGGATACATTGCAATACACGTATTTCACCCACATCCAAAGAAATTCCACTTAAAATCTAATAAATTAACACAAGGCACTTGGCACCGATAGTCTCAATACTGTGAAAAAGCACAGATTCATATGATATAAGACAGTGACTATATTGTGTATATAGGGCACATAGATAAACAGACAAGGTCGTTATATGACAATGATGCTCAATCCTGTTCCTAAAGTCCGACCAACCTGCAAGGGTTAGTCCTAACTCAAATTAAACATTCCTGAACCTTTTAGTCAAGGTCTTTGGGTTCAAATGAAACTTAGTGTGACTAGAGGAAGGTAGATCTAGAGGAGCAGGACTGAGTGAACAATGCTTCCCATCGATAACTGGTTACTAAAATAAAGGCAATTGAGCAATTAACTCAATGAAGGATATCCCAAAAACGGCATAGAAAATATAAATGGTCATGTATATACATCATGTAGAACTAAAGCATTTGGTCACCTAAGATCGGACTAGTTTAATCCCCTGCCCTGTGTCCAGTATGCTGGGAGGGAACCACGAGAGTTTCAGTCTCCTGACGCAGCGCAAACACACACTACACAGCCACAGGAGGTTGAGTCCGCAGCACCAATTGGCAACAGCCACGAGTGGGTACGTCATCTTGGGGAAGTGTGTTTTCCAGTGCTTGGCCACATCGCTCCCGGTGGGCAAGTGGAGGGCGTAATCACTCCAGGGTTTAGACACACCATATACTGCAGAGATGACCCGCCCCCTCTCTGACCACTGCACGCCACTGTCAGGATCACAGTTATATTTCACCCACTCAGAGGTGAAGTCTCCCAGACGGGGGGCTTCTTGGGCTTCGGCATCCCGGACAGGGCTCATCTTGGCTCCCTGTACCGCAACATACATCCCTTCCACCTTCCGCACCGCCTTCACCCACGGCACGGAATTCTCAGTGTCCAGGATCAGGATGAGGCGGGAAGAGAAGCCACTGTTCCGCTCCCTCCACATATCAAGGATCTGCTGCAGACGCAAGCAATCGCCACCTGCAGGGAAGAAAGGTTGTCAATCAATCGAAAGAAGGTCTCAGATGCATCTTAGGGTGTTTTCACACTGGCAGTTTAGTTCTGAATGGGGCACGGTTCGCATGAAAAACTTCTAATGTGAAAGCTGTCATGTGGATCCCGGTGCGCACCGGGGTATCAAACCGGGGTATGCGCACTTGTTCAGGAAGTAAAGTAACCTGCGCATGTGTTTTAGCCGATTACAATGTATTCACATGTAGGGATACTGTTGTCAAAAGTACCGACTTTGGTACCAAATCAGTATTGAAATTTTATAAATGCGACGATACCAGCATTACCCCCTAGCATTTTGAGTGCTGTTGAGGGGGTTCTTAAACACAGAGCAAAAGTCTTTTTAAAGTCTTTTTCTGTGCAGAATAAACTGGACCAGACCTCTGGTTATTTGTTTGCCAACTCAAGACAAGTTCAAACAACACCGCTATCCAATCAAGTAAAATTGCACCAGTTTGCACTGGGTAAAGAAATTCCCATTCACAAATAAATAATGTGCTGAAATAGGCATGACAGGCTGTTGCTACAGGGGAAACGGAGAGAGACGGTGCAAGCAACACGGTAAAGGTGTAAAAAGTCTGACAGTTTGCAATGCTGCTGGGAAGACTGCGAATAACACTCTGCAAGTACCTTGTTCAAAACCCGAACGAGGATTCCTGGTCTGATCAAACATTATGACAGGGGCTGTGACATCCCATATCGCTCATGAGGATTAATACCTCACCGAGTTACAGGACGCACACACAGGCAGGAAGATAAAGCATGGTGGAGCGATGGAGCCAAGATATATCTTTACAGTCCCGAAAGCTTTCAGAGCGATAAATTGCTAAAGCTCAGTCAAAATAAAAGCATTCGTTCCTTGATCTCTTTTACAAAGACCAGAAAAAGCAATATTGATTTTAGCATTCGAGAGAACCTATGATATAAATAACTCCCGGTTAGTGCATGACATACAGAAATTTATTTAGTTTGGGTCTTCTTCAATACATTTCAATAAAAGAAAACAGCATGTAGACATGCTACAATTCATAACCTCAACTCTCAGTTAATTTAGATCAATTCCACTCTATCAATTGCGACGGCTATCCATCTCTTACCTGCCAAAGTCCAGTCTCCAGTGGGAAGCGTGTGGCCGCTGTAGTATAAGATGTAGGTGTCGTGCCGCGGGCCTTCAGCGGTGCAGAGCTCCAGAAATGAGCGCAGTTTGGCCACCAGGGTGTCCAGGCTTAGACTGGTGGAGTAATCACATCCGTACGTCTGGATGAGGTGGTGGGAGAAGAGTCGCTGCACGGCATTCAAAGTAGCTGTGGAGTGCAATTCCTGGACTTGCCCTGGAGGCAACAGCAATGGCTGGCCATCCGCACTGCACCCCATCGAGAAAAAGTAAAGAGGATATAGTGATGGGTGAAATGTGGAAGAGAGGCTGATGCTTCTGAATTGCTAACTGGGTCAACTTAACCTTCGGATTGTACTCTAACCCAGGTACAAAAAAAATGACGAGGGATAAGCACAATGGAGAGTGAATTCAAAAAGGTCTTGAAAATGAGTAGTGCAAAATGTAAGATGGAGAAAAAGGTACAAAGAAAAGGAGAAAGAACATAGATGTTATTCTGTTCGAAAGTGAGAGCAAGTAATTTAGCAGCTCCTCGCAGGGTCATCATAGCCCCTTCTGCCTTTCTAAAGGAGCATGACAAGACATCCTGCTGTAAATATCATCTAAAACAGCACTGGCTAATAAGTCGACAATTAACAACCAAAACCATTATAACTCCCTGTAGCCTTGCTTCACAAAGACTGTGATTATATAACCAAGACCAAGCATTTGTGGTGGCAACATTGAAACATTATTTCCCATAGGTAGACGTGCTTGCTGAAGACTGAAATGGCAAGTCTAAGGCACAGTGACCCATGAAAACTACCTAGGCAGGTGCTGAGCTATTCAAGTGGAAATGACCGCTTCTCTGAGCTTGTTTGCCAGGACTCTAACATTCACTCTCTCAATTGCTGAGCTTTCCTACTTGCGTCGTCGTCTTCATTCGTTTTTTAAACTGCTTTAGATCTGTTTTTTTCTACCCAACCCATCCCTGCTCCAGTGCCCCTCATTCCTAAACACAATAACATTTTAGGCACCAAAAATAATATCATGACTAAAGGCAAAATTTTTGCTGAAATATCTTTTCATTTGAATTCCACAAGAAGTTTATTAGCTACAAAGGACTAATGAATTGTTCATGGTTTTTATAAACTATTAAAATGCTTTCTGGGTGAACCATCTAAATATTTGGATGTTGGCCAGAGCTCATTCCCTTTAAATATGAGAGAAAATGGTACCACGGCATCTGCTAGGAATGAAAACTATTTCTCGCTGTCAGACTTGAGCATTTCTCTCTCATCTTCCCAAGAGGCCCTCGTCATGGTAAAAACATGATCTGTACCCATCAGATGGAAGATTACACCTTGCTACATTCCCCTCATGCGCCTGCTCCACGCAGAGTCTTTTCACCAAGAGTGCTGGAATACTGAGTGTGAAAAGGTTGTGGAGCTGCATCCTAATCGACATCATAATCAGCGACCTGGCTGACGGCCTGCCCTGTACCCCACCCTCACTCTCTCTCAGTATGCATGGCACATGCTTCTCCCAGCGGAACCAACAATAGACCAAGTTTATTAAAGGCTATGAGTTTATTTACCGTTAACATTTGTTTATAGAGATCCAATCCAGGGTGTTTTTTTCTACACACCTCTATTTTTTATGAGACTTAGCAAAGGACTGATCAAGATGTACATTCAAGATGAGCAAGAGTAGGGCAGCAGACTATTTCCCTTGATGTTGTAATTATGAATATTAATCATCTTTCTGATTTAGCTACACATCCAAAACAAGCTGTTTTTGAATGATTTTTTCATCATCATTGTGGCATTCGGTATTCAGCAACTTTACCATACCTAAAGAACAACAATGTGAATTATGCTGGTAAAGAGGTCATAATAGAGGTCATTAACATATACTATAAAATATAAAGTCATAAAGTTACAGTAGAGAAAACTATTATTTAAGGGTGAAAGGGTGAAAAGAGTTCATGTAAAAATGTTTTTAGTACAAGAAACTTTGACAAAGTGGACAACTAGGCAGGTACATATATTTAACTTATATGGATTGAAACAAACAGAAGAAACAATACATTATTAATAATGTATGTGATTAATCTACAAGCATAAATAATAGCACTTCTCAGAATTGATTTCTTTTCTCTGAATTGCTCTTGAAGTCTTGCATTGCTGCCAATATTGTTCCTGTATGATAAATTGCAAATATTTCTCACTTGTATGTCACTTTGCATAAAATACTACAGTAAATAGTAACTGCGATTTTGAAGCCCAAAAAAGCACATCCATCCATCATAAAAGTAATCCATATGGCTCCAGGGAGTTAATTAAGGCCTTCTGAAGTGATGTGTTTTTTAAGAAAAATATCCATATTTATAACTTTATAAACTAGAATCACTGGCTTCTGTACGTGAGTCGATCCGGCAGAAGAGTGAACTTCGAACTGACACATGACATACTGATGAACGCGGAAGCGCAGAGTATAGAGCAAAACAAAAAAGTCACAAATTAGTCTAAAATGAGAATTTTTAAAGAGAAATATTGGAGGAGCTTGAGTTTGTGAGAGGCGTCTACTCTCACCTAATCTCTCTAGTGAACGCACGGACGAACATTACTGGAAGCTAGTGAGTCTATAAAGTGATAAATATGTATATTTTTCTTACAAAAATGCATTGCTTCACTTCACTTCAGAAGGCCTTTATTAACCCCCTGCAGCCGTAAGGATTACTTTTATGATGGATGGATGGATGGATGGATGGATGGATGGATGGATGGATGGATGGATGCGCTTTTTAGAGCTTCAAAATCACGGTTACTATTCACGGCCATTATAAAGAAGAAAGTCATATACATCTAGGATGGCTTGAGGGTGAGTAAATTATGGGATAATTTTCATTTTTGGGTGAACTAACCCTTTAAATGAATAAATGTAAAGATTGTGAATTGATTCTAATATATATGATACCTCAGAAAAAGACAGTTCTTAGGTATTAATGTCTGTTATATAAAACATCAATAAGCTGGTTTTTCCAAGGTTGTCTCTCTGTCAGTGTGACCATGTGAACATGCAAGTCAGAAAATGCCTTTGTATGCCACATAACCATTAAATGAGTATACATATGAATGTGCATTTACCTGCTGTAGTAAGTGGGAATTACCACTGCATACCCAACGCAGGTGCCTCCCAAGCAGCTGCCCAGTTCACGGAAGAGTCCATGAGCCAGAGACTCCAGTGGCAGTACCACTAAAAACACACTCATGAAGAGTCCAGAAGTGACCTGCAGAGAGGAACCCTCAGTGATCAACAATTCTGAAGTGAATTCAAAGGAAAGGACGATTGTACATCCAATCAAACACAGTCTAATTCAGTCTTTAGTATGTAGTATGCTAGTATTCAATTCTGGACACAGCCATTGTTCTAAGACCTGTTCATTTTAATTAACTAAATAAATATGCCACCTGACTCACCAGCACATTGCTCTCGTTGGTAAAAATCACATTTATTAAAGAAATGAAGAAATGCTGGATAATATTAGCAAAGATGGAAGTAGTGCTTCTAATGACTCATATTTTATGCAAAATTCATATTTTAACATAAAACCTCAAGTGGACTACAATAAAGGTTAGAGTAGGCACTTGTGCTCATGGACTGATAGCTGGTTTATTTAGATGTGCCCATTTAACATTACACATCATTGCTGTAGATAAGACATTATGGCATGCAGTGTTTTTAAAATGTAAACTCTTTTAAGAGTCAGTTATTGAAACAAATGAAGATATCTGAAGAAAGTTCAGAAAGTCATAAAGAAGGTCATAAAGGTTTGAAACAATGCGAGGGTGAGTAAATAAATGATACCATAATTTTTATTTTGGGGTGAAAATGGTTTTTAGTAATAGGATCACAATGTATCTTCATAATTCATTGGATGTCAAGTATAAACAGATTTCATGATATCTAGATAAAATTAGATTGATTCTAAAAAGAGTTAATCAACATTAGGGGTGTAACAATATATCACAATATAAAAATGCAACAATATGTATCGTGGATAGTGACAATATGTATAGTATGTATAGTTCATCCTAAATAAAAATTACATTAAACTACTATATATAACGTTGAATATAATGTATAATAATGCAATGAGGGAATATTTGTGGGTCCCGATAATGCCAAATGTCATGTGTTACCAGTAAAAAGTGGCCTACACTATTTTAAATATATCTAGTCAGTGACAAAGTGCAAGCATAATCGTCTAAAATAATTCTGTATCAAGAATCAAGAATATTTTTATTCTGGTGTCACCATTGTCCTGTGCATTGGGTTACCGGCACCAAGTCCAAGCCTATTCATCCCCCAATATAATACCAAATTTAGCATTTTAATCAACAGTACATTTTTTGTTAAAGGTGCCCAAGAATGCTTTTTCACAAGATGTAATATAAGTCTAAGGTGTCTCCTGAATGTGTCTGTGAAGTTTCAGCTCAAAATACCCCATAGATTTTTTTAAATTAATTTTTTTAACTGCCTATTTGGGGCATCATTAACAATGCACTGATTTACACTCAACGGCGCCCCCTTAAATCGCGTGCTCCCTGCCACACGAGCTGTCGACTATATTACAGCGCATTTACAAAGTTCACACAGCTAATATAACCCTCAAATGGATCTTTACAAGATGTTTGTCATGCATGCTGTATGCATGCTTCGAATTATGGGAGTAAAGTATTTATTTTGATGTTAAAAGTTTTATTCTGAGTGAATTTGAGGCTGTCCTCCGTGGCTAACGGCTAATGCTACACTGTTGGAGAGATTTATAAAGAATGAAGTTGTGTTTATGCATTATACAGACTGCAAGTGTTTAAAAATTGAAAATAGCGACGGCTCTTGTCTCCGTGAATACAGTAAGAAACGATGGTAACTTTAACCTCATTTAACAGTACATTAGCAACATGCTAACGAAACATTTAGAAAGACAATTTACAAATATCAGTAAAAATATCATGCTATCATGGATTATGTCAGTTATTATTGCTCCATCTGCCATTTTTCGCTGTTGTTCTTGCTTACCTAGTCTGATGATTCGGCTGTGTGCAGCTCCAGACGTTAATACTGGCTGCCCTTGTGTAATCCCTTTCATAATGTTGGGAACATGGGCTGGCATTATGCAAATATTGGGGCGTACACCCCGACTGTTACGTAACAGTCGGTGTTATGTTCTTTGGAGGTCGTTTAAACAAATGAGATTTATATAAGAAGGAGGAAACAATGGGGTTTGAGACTCACTGTATGTCTTTTCCATGTACTGAACTCTTGTTATTTAACTATGCCAAGGTAAATTCAATTTTTGAATCTAGGGCACCTTTAACCGTTTACCATATATCTTGGAGTATCGCAATAATATCATATTATGAGTTCAGTATCATGATATGTATCGAATCGTGATATGAGAGTATCGTTACACCCCTAATCAACATGCTTTACCTGCCATGAGACGGCCCCTAGTATGACAGTAGACATCAGGCAGAAGAGCACCAGCCGTTCGGAGATGAGGCAGAAATGACGCATACCCCTAGAGGCCATGATCCTGTCCAAATTGAGTGTTTGTGAGCGCTGGGCCGCCCACGTCTTCTGACACTCGCTTAGCTTGGTGTGGAAGCACCATAGTGTGACGAGGAATACCATGTGGCACAAGATCCACAAGAGGCCAAAGACGCAGAAGCCAGGGATGACCAGGTACCAGGCTTTCATGTTACCCAGCTTCAGGGCACAGAGCACAAAGAACACCAGCTCAACGAATGTCAGAGGAAACAGAGAAAATATCCTCCACAGGCGGCCAGCTGAGAGAAACTGCTTCCAGCGTTCAGTCGCCGACAAGCTGCTAAAGTAGACGTCCAGAAGGGGCTCGCATATAAGCCGTCCCAGGTAGCAGCTGAGCACGAAGGGGTTTGTTTGGATCTCCAAGGACTGGAAGAAGGTAATGGCTGTGATCACAGCAAAGCAGGCAAGATTAGGGAGAGCCAAGGGCGACTTCATGCGAAGGTCCACAATGAGGGCCATTAACGCAAATGTCAGCGCAATCATGGCCAGTGATTTGTAGAAAACCAAGCTGATGCTTGCGACACCAAATCCCAGGAGCTCTAGGAGCTCAGATGAGGTCAGAACGACTGGTTTATACTTAGCACTACCGCACAGACGTTCTGTCAGGGCCCAGAGCGTCCGAACAGCTACGCTAGCGAGCAACAGGTAGTTTGTGACCTGTTCCTTTATGTCTTTCTCCAGAGACGGGGAGTTCAGGAAGCAAAGGAGACCCTGCAGGAAGCCGAACCACAGGTGGAAGAGACTTAAGCTGGCAGACTCCATTGAAAAGTAGTAGTAGAGGATACAAGCTATGGCTGAAACGAACAAACCCAAGATGAAGATGACCAGAATCATGGGCTCTGAGGGGGTCTGCTCCCATCGTACGTACATTCCCAAGCACACGGCTACCAGCAAGTTGAAGCTGGAGAGATACCCCAGACAGCGGAGAGAGGACCACATGTCCACACCCTTGTCCGAATCCTCTTGTCCTGACATTTTTGAGTATGACCACAAAGGATTAGGCCTCACTCCTTCAAGACTAGGAAAGATAATGTTCAGGCATTCCACTAAAATCAATAATGGAAGAAAAAAAAAAAAAGTTATTAGTACTGAAGTCAGTGACGCAATTCTAAAAACATCAAAAACACATTCATATAATCAACTTGGGTAAAGTTGGTTTTATATTTGCACATTCGGACTTCTGATAAATTCAGACTTTCCAATAAATGTGCAATAAATTAATGTTTGCGAATTTTAAGCAGCGACATGATATTGACAACCAACAATTGTCAACTTACAACATTTTTCACAGTCGATCAAAATAGGCAAGTATTGTTTTAATGGCATATTTACTTGTGAATGTCCACTGAATGTCCAATGTAGTGTGATTAACAAGACTATTGAATACGGATGTCCGAATATATATATGTATATGTATTTATGTGTGTGTATATGTATATATATATATATATATATATATATATATATATATATATATATATATATATATATATATAAAAAACTTATATATATATAATGTATAGGAAAGTCCAATTACATATATACAGAATATAGCCTATAGTTATACTGTATAAACTGTATGTACACAGAACATAGTTTCTATACATCCTAACCCTGAGAAATATTCACTGTGAATGGAGTAAAAAGGTGTGACAACTAGCCCCGTTTCATCTTAATACTTAATATACATACACAAAGAAAGAGAGAGAGACGTGAGATGTTTTGAGCACATGATGGGCATGCAATTTTTTGTCGATGTTCGTATACATAACAGATATAAGATGACAGATCCTGTTTAATGTATTACGAGTGACAAGGTTCAAGATTAATAGATGTCAGATGTGAAACTGCCACATAACCAGCCTAAACCAGACACTCTCAACTTTAACACTGTAAATACTTTAAAAGCATGAAAATACCGCGACATTTAAAAAAAATGAGTATTAACGACTGATTTTTGTAATTTTTCTAATCGTTGTTCGAAAGTAAAGCATAAGCAGAATTAATCTTACATTTGTTTATAGCAAAGAGTTTTTAGTTTCCCGATGGCCATGATGCTTCCGGACTCCAAACTACGGCGGCACAGAAGTGTCAAAGGCGAAGTGTAAAATCTGCGTAGAAATTCTTTGCGCCACATCCGTGATCTTTCCAGGTGTTGTCTTGTCACATACTGTTAATTTAGTCGGTTTATTTATTAGATATATACATATGACAAAACATTTCAAATGCTTTCTGTTAATAAAAATGTAAATATCCTGTGTTGCTTATTTACTTTTTCCATGTGCCAAAACAAAGCTATTCACACTTACACCATATCTACTAATATATATATATATATATATATATATATATATATATATATATATATATATATATATATATATATATATATATATATATATATATATATATATATAATTTTGTACACAGCATGTAACCTGTAGTGGCCCAAGGATGTTTTGTGGATATTATATTGATTAAGTGTTTGTATCTGTGGGCTGAGTGTTCCTGTGAAGAAAAACAGAAAGTGATGCAGTTTTTTCTCTCTTGCAGTTGGCATTAGAAAACACATAATTCTAGATTTTCATGAGGGGCATAGTCAATTATTCACTTAATTTTATCAACTTGTTTCAGAGTAACTGGTATCAGTTATAAACAAACACATTACTCAAATTAATATTAACACACATTAATTAAATTCTGAAGATTAATATTTCTTAACTTTCTGAATGTTATTAATTCATATAATTGCTATTAATATTGAACATCAAACTGGTTTCTTAGCATTTTCTTTACACAAAGTACAAATTCAGTGCATTTTCCTGCCCTCTTTTGATTGACAGGATATATTGGCCATGGCTGTTTTTAAACTACCGATTATTGGCCGATATATCGGTGCATCTCTAAAAAATAGTGACCTTTAAATATTTATATAGGACTTTTAGCCGATTTACCAAGCAAAACTGCTAAAACAAATCCCACTTTATGAGATTCCCATATAATAATGGAAATATTTTATCAAGTCCTGTTTCCAATCAGATTTAGAATCAGAATTAACGATGACTGGTTCGTGAATTAATTGAGTCGGTTCTCATTTGAAACGTAAACGTGGATTTACAATGATTCAGCTTAAGACTGAATCATTTTGAGTGGTTTATCGCTGTGTGAAACAGTAGATTTATCGTAAAACAGAATGCTTTGCATAAACAGCGGTGGACGAAATTGATATTAACTAAACCATCCTATCGCTATCGTTTATTGCAAGGACGTGGAAGCAGCCTGTGAACGACTCTACTTCAGATAAAGACATGTTCTGAGCAAAACTGTCATTAACAGAACTCAAAATCACTTAAAGTACCAAAAGTATAATGTTACCATGTAAATACACCCATGTATCACCCACATCAGTTTGAGCCATGTTTGAATGTGTGCGACATGATAATGTGTATGAAAAAAGGACGAAATAGAGAAAGCAAACTGTGCATGGTCTCAGAGTGCATTAAGGGGTCATACCCTTTTATAAATACATCCAATTAGTCCACATTTACCTTGTTTTGAATGAAATATTGAGGTCATTCTTCACAAAATAGGCCATGTAATTCTGAAGGAACAAGATAAGTGCGACAAAGGGAATGTGGGCTTTTTTTAATTAGCAGCACTGACAGTTGAATGTATAATTGAGAGATCTGAACCTTCCACTGTGTTTGAATGCTTCCTGAGTCATTCAAATACACAAATAAGAATGCACATATTAATCATTGTAGCTAATGGTGTCTTTAAAGATGCTGAACTAATGCAGGAGTCCTTGAATGTGCTGCTTTCTGGACTTTCTGTGGGCTACACGACTCCATCCAACTCTTCCTCCTCCGCAGAGAAAAATAAGATAGAGAAAGGGAAAAAAAACCTATGAATTATGCACACCTGTACACCTCCACACCACCTGGCAACCTGCATGTAGCATCACATTAAAAAGGGGTATATAAAATATAAATACTGCTCTTCCATTCAACACCATGACATGAAATAAGAGCAGCAAGCATTTTCAGTCAGGCTTGGACTTGATGTGAACGTTGACTAAACGTTTTTCAGAGAGGACAATTGCACTAATTAATCTTGTGTCCTGCTCGGCCATACAGACAACATGTGAGCCAAATATTGCCACACTGTAAAAAAAATTGTGAAAGTGTTTATTATTTGATCCAGGCATGTGGTGTAGTGCTTAATAACCTGGGCTTCTTTTTATACTGGTGTCCTAAAAAAGGTTCTAGACTTGCTTAAAGGGTTAGTTCACCCAAAAATTAACATTTTGTCATCATTTACTCATCAAGTTGTTCCAAACCTGTTTGAATTTCTTTCTTCTGTTAAACACAAAAGAGCATATTTTGAAGAATGTTGGTACACGCTGACGGCAGCCATTGACTTCCATTATAGGAAAAAAAAATACTATGGGAGTCAGTCATGTCCATCAACTGTCTGGTAAAGAAAGAAAAACTCATACAGGTTTGGAACAATTTGAGGGTGAGTAAATGATGACAGAATTAGAATTTTTGTGTGAACTATCTTTTTAACCAGGAAGAGCATGTTGGTTAAAGGTCCAGTATGTAAGAATTCTGTCCGCTAGAGGCCTATTCAAAACAAAGGCGTAGCTTGATGACGCCAAGTTTGAGCGTGGAATATTGGGACATGTGATCTTCACCTCATCGGACGGTGCAAAAGAATAGGGATAGGACTCGGGAAGAAATCATGGTCATGGATGTGATTATTAACGTTATTGTAGTATGAAGCAGAGCAGGTCTGAGTGTTGTTGAAGCTAAACGAGGCCGCTGGAGCGATTGTGCAACACATGCCTCACGAACAGCAGGACTTTTATTATGACACAGTCGCTAGCGCCGCTTCCGCTTTTCCGGTCATGAGTATGAGGTAACGCAGGTCTGTTAATCACATTACATATATGTTGAAAATGATGTTATGTGGCTGCTATAAGACACTTGTTGCACACTGCAGTAAGATAGATCAATTTTAGAATAAATGCTGGATGGCTTGTGTTGATAAATGGCATGCAATTAATTTTAAAACGTATTGTATGATGGAGAAAATTATGTATTACTGTTACTAAGAATAAAGCTGCATCTGATTATGCTATGTTAGCTACTTCACAAAATAGTGTTTTTCTCTGAGACATGGTAAAGCATGGTACTCGCAAAAAATCAAGAAATTAGAAAACAATAAGACTAAATGTGTTGAGCTATATAACAACAATTAGTTTTCTGTCTATAAATGTATCAAAACAGTTGTTCCCTTGTCTATTAAAACATGTAATATATTAAAGCATCTTTGGTGTTTCCATGGTTTCTACAAAATAAAACGGAAACCAAGGGTAATGCGGGTATGACGCAATTAACAGGCGACTTCTCGCACGTCCCGGAGCCTTGGTTAAAATTGCAATTTTCTCACGATTTACAAATAGTTGGAAACATTTGGGATGTTGTAAGTACTCAAGTGAACAAAATATATAACACTGGCCTAGTGGTTTTTGGATATTTTACTGCAAAAATATTACATATTGCACCTTTAACCAGCTTCACCAGAAAATTTTGCTAGTGTGAAGATGAACACTGTTTGTTTTCCTTTTACATGCTGTTTGAGGACCGGTTTATCTGGGAACATTAAACATTTAATTGATCAAAAGTATTTTGTAATGAGAAATATGTCTGTCGAAAATTAGTAAATTATTTCACAGAAAACTAAAAGAAATGTTGTTCTCATAAATATATAGTTTACTTAGTAATAAGTGCCTCATACATAACATATTTTTTAGAAATGTATTTTTATGTACTTTCTATTATTTATAAAATACATTATAATGGGGGTTATACCTACAAGTTTTCTTTTTTAATTTAATTTAATTTAACTTTTTGAATTTTTTTAATTAAATTTGTTCATGCAGTGTATCTCCACAAAAACTTTATCATATTTATGAATTAATATTCATTAGTTAATAGTTTAATATTGTAAAAAAATACTTTTTTTACCTTAAAATACATACACACACACATATAATATATATATATTATATATATATTTTTTTAAATATTTTTTGGATTTTTTATATTTTTTTTTTATGACTTTGTTTCCTGATGTACTATTGCACTCTGACTCCTGGAGGTTGCATAAAGATAGACAATTGGATTGGGACCAGTTATTTTGGTCAGCGCTTGCCTCTTTTTTTTTGTGCAATATGCTTTAGATGGTCAGTGAATGGACTGTGTGGATGTTTGTGGGTTTACCATCTGAAACTAGCCAATATACAGACAGCCAATATGTAGCCTAACTTAATTTATGTTTCCTGGTATTGGGGTCAGATTCACCAAACTCCATACTTCCATTCTCCTTCCTTCTCTTGTGCACGACCACCTTTATCTGACAAGCACAGCATCAGCAGCACGAGCGATCTGTTCACTACAAATCTCATTCCCACAGAAATCAATATGATGTACTGAGTCTCATAAAGAGGCTGTTTGGAAAGGCAGCCACATCACAGCCTAAATCAGGAAGCATGTCAGGCTTCAAATGAAATTGGGGAAAGAGATGGATGGAGAATAAAGAGTCAAATATTAGCGATGTATTTGAATGTGTCATACGGCATTCGGTGACATGTTGTACCAAGGCAAAGGATGCTGATTAATGCCTGTTGAAAGCCAAAGATACATCTCACAATGCCCCAAAACTCATCCATCTCAATAGAATAAAGAGTCTTTCATCTCAACAACGTCTCGTCAGTCGAGGATAAATGTTGTTGTTGTTGTTTTGTCTTTGCCAGGAATTGTTGGTTCGTGGCATGGCGGTTTTGGCAATGTATAAAACCGCCATATGTCTTTCGATAAATGATTCAAGTGCTTTAGTTAGCATGTTACGGTGTGTCATTTGAGACAGTCTGCCTCATTCTGTTGTATGACATTTGAGCATTTCATTTAGCATGAATTAATCATGTCACCCGGCAAATTTTCCCTGACAGAACCGAAAAGGAAACTCGAGTTGAAGCAACAAAATGCAATTTCTGGTTCAGCCTACATGAGCTAAATATACACTTGGCTTGTCTTTGGCTCCTGTACATTTTGCACACCGTGTTCTCTCAATAAAAGAGAGAAAGACAATCTTATCACGGTTGATCTTAAACATTAAGACGTTTCCTTTCATGATGGTAACCTCATATATAACCTTCATGTATAGTCAAAATGGCTTTTTAATAATCTGACCTGTTCAGTGCTGCTGAGCTGCAGAAATGACGCCGGGATCCATTAATCGAGGTGACTGCGAGGAAATTGCAATTCAACATTAATCTGTTTGTTGAAGCTAAAGCTACACGACGGGACTGTGGGCTGTTGTACGACCATAATACGGCCATCACGGCCAATAGAGAGAATTATTAACATACTAACATAAGGAGGCATTAGTCATCATATCAATGATCAAATAAATGAAACATTGATGAGATCTTCTAGTGAGAATGTATTACAGTCACACAATAAATCCATCCTTCAGGATGGGATGAAATGTCCCATACGGTGATGTTTATTCGAACTGACTGGTGATCTTCCGCTTGAATTAAGATTCAGAGGTTACATGCATGCATCGCTCTGTCTGAGCCATTACGTTCACCAATCAAAGCTTGGAAGTAAATGAAATCGATCCCTTAGGATGAATCCTGGGCAAAGAGACAGTTGTTCCTCTTGGCTCCGAATGGGAATCATCAGATCATTTAAGCTGAGTGAGCAGTTTGCCGTGTGATATTCCAGGCCGGGCGCTTGACTGCGCATTGGACAGATGGAGTGTGAGAGGGTGGCCGGGTCACAGATGCCCCTCGATTCCCTGTCAATGACAGTGACTATAAAGGTTTCAGGGTCAACCGATCCTCTCAATCAGATGTTGCTCTACAGATAGAGATACAGTAAAGATTACATCCCGTTAGTTGTAAGCATCATTTTTTCTCGGGTTAAAGGATTAGTTCACTTAAGAATTAAAATTTCTTGATAATTCCCATGTCATCCAAGATGTTTATGTCTTTCTTTCTTCAGTCGAAAAGAAATTAAGGTTTTTGAGGAAGGTTTTGTCCAAATTGCAGTTTCAATGCAGCTTCAAAGGGCTCTACATGATCCCAGACAGGGAATAAGGGTTTTGTCTAGCGAAACGATCGGTCATTTTCCACACATCATGTAATCACGTTGAAAAGGTCATGTTTGACGTAGGCAGAAGTACTGTGGTAGGACGAAAAACTCTCTCATCTCATTTCCCCCCCCCCAAATTCAAAATCACCCGACATCGTTGTTTTACCTTTTTTTTTGTAAAGGGTGTTTGACATATACATTTTTTTTTTTTTTTTAGAAAATGGCAGATTGTTTCACTAAATAGGACCCTTATTCCTCGGCTGGGATTGTGCCTGTAAAGTCATTTTAAAGTATGTGTTTCGAGTTTGTCACACCACAGAAAAATGTGTTATTAACCACCCAGCCAAATTTGCAATGCAAGTAAATGAAATAAGTTATCAAAATCTCAAAAAAATAGGCAGCGCTCTCCGCTCTCAAACGCTGGGGGCGTGTCCGCTGTCGACACTGAAACCACACCCACTCGCGAGAGCTGCCGTCTCAACTTACTTGTAATGAGTCAAACATACTGATGCATATAAAAAGAATCATTCAGAGGGTTGCAAATTTTAGTAGTTACTGTGGACTACCTACTAATTATAACATAAGCAAACTCGGCAACGTTGCCTACACTCATTGGTGGGCACGTACTGCCGACTGTTGTCAAGTCGACAAATGACGGTGCCGTGAGACAGGAGGATGAAGGCCGGGACGGGAGAGACTCTGTCCGGCCCCATATATCATCGGTTATCGGTGGGACGGTAGGAAGGCCGAGACAGGAGGAGGGGCGAGGTCTGTTCAGCCCCATTCACCAAAAACAGCAGATTATCTGTGAATCCCAGCTGTCTGATGAAAGTTTGTAAAATTATCCGGTGTAGAACGCTCACTTTAGAATCCTTCATATCATCGTTTTAGGAAATTTAAATAAGGAGACCGAGCATATTGTATATTATAACAACCATGTAATATGCATTTGCGTGACGAAGGCATTATTAGCTAAATATGTGCAAAGGGCTGTATAACTGTAATGACACTCGAGATTGAGCGAGTGAACCGCTGTAGAGTTAGAGGCGGCGCCACGCTCGGTGCGTCATCGACAGTTTTATAGTGTTAGGGGCGGGGCTATGCTCGGGGGACGATGTGCGTCATCAGACCCCCGTTATAGCTCCGCCCAAAAAATCCTGAGCAGAGACTTGAAAAACTGTTTAACGCTCTAACTTCACAATTAAGCATTACTCAATTCACAGTCTTTGTAATGTGTTTCAGCAATACAAGTGTTTAGAAAGAATTCTCAGAATTGACTTTACAGGGACTTTAACCTTAAATTTCTTTTCGACTGAAGAAAGAAAGACATCTTGGATGACATGGGGGTGAATAAATTATCAGGAAATTTTAATTCTGAAATTAACTAATCCTTTAAAGTGCCCCTATTATGCTATTAGAGGTCTCCTACAATAGGTTTACATGCATCCAATGTAAAAAAAACAAAACAATTTTCTCATAATATACATTGCAGCATCACCTCTTTTCTCAGTGTCTGAAATGGTTTGATAAGATTCAGTCTCTCTAAACCCCTCCTTTCCTAGAGTCTGCTCTGATTGGTTAGATGGCCCAGTCTGTTGTGATTGATCTAATTTGTTACAAACCTTCATAGGTTCGTACAAGAAGACTGGATTTACTGAAGATACATTTCATGCAGTTCAGATCACAATCGGTTCTTTCTTTTGGGAGACAATAACTCCATTTATCATGCATTTCGATCTTTGAAAATTTGCAGAACTTTTACATTCACAAATAGCGATATTACACATGAAAAGTAATATCCAAAAAAGCATAATAGGGGCACTTTAAACTTTGCCTATTTTCAGCTAACTTTGTATTGTTACAATATCAGTAGTAGGCTATATTTACAGTAAATGAACGAAATGTGCTCTTTCTTCATTGCAAGATATAGCTGTTTATTTGTAAGCAAACATTGTCCAGCCTTGGCTGAAAATTGGTCTTTGGTCTTGCTGTACGTACAATCTCTGTTTTGTTTTTGTCTGGGTGGGCTGGTTTGATGGATTTAGAGAGGTTTTCACCATCCCCAATCAACCAAACCAGCTAAACTTAGCCAGGCTGAGACACCTGCAAACCAGCTTAGGCTGCTTGAAAACTTGAAGAGCTGCAAAAACAGGTTGTCGGTAGTTGTGATAACCTGACCAAAATTAAGTAGTTTTGAGTGAGTGGGACGGCCTTAAGCTGAGTCAGCAGTTTGCCGCTTGAGGGCACATTGGACAGATGGAGAGTAAGAAGGGGGCTGTGTCCCTCATGCCTCTCAATGCCACATAAATGATTGTGACAATGAAATATTCAGGGTCAAACAACTGTTTCTTTCAATCAGGTATTACAGGTAAATGTAACGTTGAGTGACAAGTTGTTGACACACCAATTGAGCCCATTGCGAAGTCTGATTAAAACTGATTGACTGTGTCGCATATGTATACACACTTCAAAGCATGACGGTATCTTGGAAACAGTTTAAAGGTGCAGTAAACTATTTTTTCAGAAAAGCTGTTGAAAAGTTGCTCGGACCGAGCACCACAACAAATGTTTAGCCAGTGAGAGTGCGATTTGAAGAAAGACTGTGAAAAGAGAGAAGAGAGACAACACAAAAGAGAAAATATCAGAGGAATATCACTTGAAAAAGAAGAGTTATGATCAGGCAAAAGCTTTAGCTGGAGAGGCCTAAGCGCAAAGGCCTGAAAACGCACGCCGAGGTTGTGTTGTTTCTGCTCTATATGTGGGTAACTTTGGTTTTGCGGTTTCACAGAACCACGAAATGCTGATGTTGTAATGTTCGCTATAGTAACAGGACAGTTTTGAGTGTCGTTGTTTGTCTGGAGCTGCTGTGCTGCTGGTGACTAACAACCAACTCTTGCATGTATTTACTCTTGTGCACTGTATGTTCATTTTTTGTGCTTCCTTGTCATTCCTTCATCATCTTTGCTTTATTTTTCGTGAAGCATTACTTTGCTTCACTTCTGCTATGATACATTGACATCCACTCTTGCATTGCATGTATAAAGGAAACTAGCTAGTGAGAGCCGTGCATAGACAGTAAAAGAAATGGACACAGCGACCCTATTGGAACTCAATTGAGAAGCCCATTTTTAGCGATTTTTAGCACTTCTGTTTCTGACGCGCAGACTCAAACTAAGCTTGATGACGTCAGCAACCTGTCTGACAGATGTAAATCTTCTAGTAGCTGTGCGTGCAAACTGCCATCGTTAATCTTGCAGAGACGGCGAGCTTGAGCGGGGAGTTCTTTGGCGTGAGTGAGCAGGAGTAAGTATTCTGATTAATTATTTTGTACAGTATTTTAAAATGTAACGCCAGTACGCCATATTAAGTTAATGCATACTATTGCCTGCGAGCTTCTCCTCCTGTCTGTACGGTAATTTCTCTACTGTGCGACAGAGAGTCGAGTGGTTATGACGCAATCGTTAGCCTATTTTTACAAAAACTGTTTCTACGGGGCCATAATGTAACATAGAAGGTAATGGAGCCCTTTATACGTTGTCGTGTATCTTTAGAAATGAATAATGGACAAATGGAGTCTTTAAACGCCTCAGATGTAAAGTTATTCACTGTCAAAGTGACGCCAAAATGAATGGGAGTCAATGGGATGCTAACGCAAGTGAAGTTCTGCTACAAGATGGCGGCACGCGGCCGACTTCAACTTCCGGTCGACTTCCTTGGGCACTGGAGCCGTGCAGGTAAACCTAGCGTCCTTGTTAGTGCGGCAGTCTTGCATAGAGGCAATCGACCAATAGGATTCGAGACCAGTATGGAGCGTGGCAGTTAGGAGCGGGCGGTAAAGTGCTCGTGAATTTTGGAGGCGGAGCAATGAAGAGAGGGGTGGGTTTATTTGGGTTGATTTCAAATATCAACAGTGTTCAACAACAGATCAGTTTATGATTTTTTACTCAATATTGTGCTGTAAAAGGCTTAAATTTTGTGCCAAAAAAGGCACTCTGGTTATTTGTAGAGTTAAACTTTTGCAAACGTTGCATTGAGCAGACATGCAAAAGCCCATGAGAGGAGAAATGTATCTCAACCGGTGAGTCCTGTTTTTTTTTTTTTTGTCACACTCTATTATCCATTGTGTTGGAGCAGTCCAAAAAAACAGACTGAAAATCACCGGCCAGCAACACCTGGGATTACGCTTTTCTGGCCGGCCAGCCGTGAGTGATGGCACATCTTGCTGAAAGATTCCGGGAGGGAACGCCGCTCCTCCCAAAACATGAACCGTTCCATTCATCACCCTTCACATCTCCCAGTGCTCTACGGCCCTGACCAGAGGGAGTCAGGGAACACAAGAAGAAAAAAAACAAAAAAAAAGCACCACAAGCCAAGCGCCACTTACCCTCCTTCTGCGCCGTACCCTGCCTAGTCAGAGAGTTTCCTCGCCCCCTGGGATCACTCTTTCAGCAGAGCAGCAGAGCAGCCGTTTAGATAGATAGAGATGGGGGGTGGGGAGGGCTTGATTCAAAGCCAAAACTCTTGGAGAGAGAGAACGTCCATGTGATTATTCCTCTCTGTCCTTATTTTTCTCTAAGATATGCACAGTACATTTAAAAATCATTGCATCAGATAAAATATCAAACCACATAGCATCAAACACAAACAAATAACCAAACCAAATTATGTAGTTATATACTGTTTATATACAGTACAGTCCGAAAGTTTGGAACCACTAAGATTTTTAATGTTTTTAAAAGAAGTTTCATCTGCTCACCAAGGCTACATTTATTTAATTAAAAATACAGTAAAAAACAGTAATATTGTGAAATATTATTACAATTTAAAATAACTGTGTACTATTTAAATATATTTGACAAAGTAATTTATTCCTGTGATGCAAAGCTGAATTTTCAGCATCGTTACTCCAGTCTTCAGTGTCACATGATCCTTCAGAAATCATTCTAATATGCTGATTTGCTGCTCAATAAACATTTATGATTATTTTCAATGTTGAAAACAGTTGTGTACTTTTTTTTCAGGATTCCTTGATGAATAGAAAGTTCAAAAGAACAGCATTTATCTGAAATACAAAGCTTCTGTAGCATTATATACTACCGTTCAAAAGTTTGGGGTCAGTAAGAATTTTTATTTTTATTTTTTTGAAAAGAAATTAAAGAAATTAATACTTTTATTCAGCAAGGATGCATTAAATCAATCAAAAGTGGCAGTAAAGACATTTATAATGTTACAAAAGATTAGATTTCAGATAAACACTGTTCTTTTGAACTTTCTATTCATCAAATAATCCTGAAAAAAAATATTGTACACAAATATTTTGTACAATTGTACACATTAAATGTTTCTTGAGCAGCAGATCAGCATATTAGAATGATTTCTGAAGGATCATGTGACACTGAAGACTGGAGTAATGATGCTGAAAATTCAGCTTTGCATCACAGGAATAAATTACTTTGTGAAATATATTCAAATAGAAAACAGTTATTTTAAATTGTAATAATATTTCACAATATTACTGTTTTTTACTGTATTTTTAATTAAATAAATGTAGCCTTGGTGAGCAGACGAAACTTCTTTTAAAAACATTAAAAATCTTAGTGGTTCCAAACTTTTGGACTGTACTGTATATATATATATATATATATATATATATATATATATATATATATATATATATATATATATATATATATATATATATATATATATATATACAAAAGCCAGTGATTAAAATACTTTTTAAAACAGTTATATATATATATATAAGCCCATTTCCACTTCAGAGTAAAAAATTAAAGGCAGAAATGGGCTTTCATGAAATAAATATGTATTTATTTGTTTGTTTGTTTATTCATTTAAATAACTTCTGATCACTCAAATGCAAGCGTGTGATGGTGTGGAGATGCTGAATTAAATTTCTTTGAATGCTAAAATGTTCTTAAAATGAGAAGTACGATTTTAGGTGTAAACAAAGACCATGATGCACCGTGTTTGTGGTAGCGTGTCAATCGGAGAGAGGTGATTTTTTTGCGAAATATCTTGCTGTATTAAAAATAAATGGCACTTTTTTTCTAATCCAATGATGTTCATTCATTTTTAGGAGTGGCTTAAGTGTCTGAACACTTTATGAGGCCATTGCATAAAGACCTATTGAAGAGTTTCACACACACAGAGAGAAAGAAAGAGATGATGTGACTGCATGAGGAGCTCTGATAGTCCTCCTACTGCTACACCAATGAACTAATCCACCACCTCTCCTGATTGGTGAGTCAGTTTGACACAAAGCAAAGGACGTTTGACACACTCTTCACCCCTCCCATACACACACTCACACACTCAAGGTGAGCAAGCAAGCCACTTTCACGCTTCATTAAAGCAGTAATGACAGAATAGACACAGCGGTTGAGATGCTTGATTGCTCCGAGAATGAATCGTAAAAAAGACACCCATGGTCTCACACGCATGCATGGTCGTACACTCGCCGGTAGATCATGGCTGTCATGGCAAAAACGGGTAGGAGTTTTTATGCAGCGCTCTATCAGGGTCACCACACTCTCAGAATATTAACCAGAGATGGTTGATGTATCCAAGCTGTTTTTGAAGTGCGTTAATGCTAGAAAGTGGGCGTCCGTTCCTCTTCTGCATCTAAGACTGCATGTTCTGCTCTCCGGAGAGACTATTCTTCGGCTCTTAAAACTGGAACACGGCACAGCTGGTAGTCTTGGAACCAGCACGACAAAATAAAGTATCACAAACACGCTGTCCGCGCTGTTCTTGTGTTACGGTGCTGTCATGTTTCCGTCAATCATCCATTGGCTCTCATCTTCTTTGTCAACTGCAAATATTCATTCTCACTATGGGAATTTTATTTTTCAGCGGCTGCTTTTTTGTTGCTCCAGAGACTTGATGGAGTTCTCATTTATGTTTCATTTAAGTATTAACTTTGATATTTCTTCCACAATCCTTTGAAATAAAAATAGGCACAAATGATATAATTATTGGCATGCAATAAAAGTGTAGAGCTACAGTATTAAAGTGGATAGTATAACTCCTCAACAGATTTATTTGAGTTTGGATTGAGGTCTCAAATGTTTGATTCATGGTAAATCAGAGCACAGTCTAAGATCTTTTCTGAAAGTCTGGTGAGATAAATAAGACATAATTTGGGGCTTTTTCTTAGTAGAAATGTCTGAGATGCTGGATGCATATACTATAAAGTCTCAATTAAACACTAATAGTGTGAAATATTGTTAAAATTTAAAATAACTGTTTTCTACTTGAACATTTTTTCAAATGTAATTTATTCCTGTGATGCAAAGCTGAATTTTCAGCATCATTACTCCAGTCTTCAGTGTCACATGATCCTTCAGAAATCATTTTAATATGCTAATTTTCTGCTAAAGAAACATTTCTTATTATTATCACAGTTAAAAATGGTTGTGCTGCTTGTTTAAACTATGCATCCTTGCTGAATAAAAGTATTAATTTACACACACACACACAAAAAAAATCTTACTGACCCCAAACTTTTGGAATAAAAAATCAGGGGGCGTTTACATGACACTGTTTTCAACTAAAAACAGAAAACTTTTATGCGTTTTGGTCATTTATTTACAAGACAATAGCGTTTTAAGTGTGTAGTGTTTCTTTACCAAGTGACATTGCCAACTACTGGCCTGGCATGCATAATACAGCGTGTTTAGTTGTTTTCACAGATCCGTGTGAACAGAAATCGTTCTGACAACATTTGTCTGTATGCGAAAAACGCAAAGGAAAAACCTTTATTGTTTTTAATACATTGTTGTCAAGTAAACTCACCCTCAGATTTATCCTCGGTGCGCTGAAAATAGAAACCTAGACCATTTTATTCTTAGAAAAAGACTCAAATTATATCATATTCATCTCCTCTAGAAAAGAACAGATCTTCTTTCAGAGAAAATTTTAACCACACATTGTACTGCCCTCAGATTTGCCAAGATACAAGTCTGCAATCAAAAGTCAGAAGTCTCATTATAACTGAAAGGTTTCTTAGGAAATTCATCCAAGACAGAAAGGAGTTATGTTCTAGTTATTAATGTATCTACATGCATGTAAACAGCCAATGTCTATAGTACTTATGTCCTTCAGTATAAGGTACATTTTGGGCATGTAAATGCTGGTGTCCTCGTGGCTATACTAGTCGGACTGTACCTGAAAAATAACCAGCCAGCCTAAACACCTCATGCCATCTGAAACCAGCTTTTCTAAAATGAAAATTAAAGCTGGTCCAGATATAACCACAGGCCCTTAAGGGAAAGATGTAACTTCTGGGCATCACCCCTCACGTGGAGAGGAGTTGATTGGATATGTGGGGAGGGGACTCTTGGTCCCTTGTTGCCATCCATTGGTCCGTGCATCGCTGACGGCACGTGACCGCACTAATGGAGAGCCAGGAGCATTTTTTTGCAGACGGTGAGATGAGGGAGAGTTAAAAATAAATCTGTTGCCGGAGGGGCTGGTTTCAGCGTTCCCTCTCTGAGATGCTGTCAGAGAGTGTCGGCCCCCTCAGAACTACTTTGCCTCACAGGAGGCTGTATTTTGTTTTTGGATCTCCAGTCCAATGATAAATTCAATTTACAGTTCACACAAAGCATCATGTAGCATGATGCATGTATGACATTTCAGAGTGAGTTAATGTGAAAATCTTTACGGCAGGTATAGAAATGTACTTTTATAATGAGTAGGTTTATTTTATATTTGTGTCTGTTACGATAGTCACAGCTGGGTTGCCATTCAAACGTGAAGCGAATCTTTTCAAAGTGCACAAAAAAACAAAAAACAATCAAATGTGAATTAAATGCGTTTCCATCAAGTTGTTCGAGCGGATGACGTGGTATTGGTTACCTAGTAACCAACAGTAAATAAAACACCAGTGGAAACAGCTGATTAGTCACATGGGTTTAATGTTCACTATAGGGCTGCACAACGATTAATCACGATTAATCGTTTGCAAAATAAAAGTCTGTGTTTACGTAATATATGTGTGTGTTCTGTATATATAAATACATGCACATACATGTATATATTTAAGAAAAAAATTATATTTATATATAAAATAATCTAAATATAAATATAATCTAAAATATATATATAAATATGTATATTTATTTATACATGTATATATTTTTTAAATTTATACATGCATGTGCATGTATTTATATATACATAATTATTATACACAGAACACACACATATATTACGTAAACACAGACTTTTATTTTGCAAACGCGATTTTAATTGCGATTAATCGTTGTGCAGCCCTAGTTCACTACATCATAATTTATTTGGCAAATGTGTTTCCATCTCCCATTATTCACATTAAATCTTTTTTGCTCAAGTCAAAATCCACCTCAGATTTTTTAACCAAAATTTGGTGTTTCCATCCCTTGTTTCTGATGCGATAGTTCAAAATGTGCTTCACGAATTCACATATACATATAATTAGATAGAGAAAGTATTTGGCGTGCTGTATTTGGAGGACTCCGAGCTCGGAATTTTCTCCCGAACCCAGAGTACTCCCCCCGGATGTGGTTATGAGAGATAGAATTTAGAAGTGAGGAGATGGGGTGGTGGAGGGATGCTGATAAACTGTCAATCGAACGGAGGTAAGTCTGCAGTATATATACCTCTGTTGGTTGATTAGCTGAATGCTTTCCACCTGTGATAATTAGTCTAATTATCTGCACCTGCTCCTCCCGAATTTTGTTAATAAAACATCATTTAAAAACAGTGATGGAAACATAGCTACTGAGTCTGATAATGCGATTTTGACATTTGATTCTTGTTGTGTCATGGACAAGAAACATGTCAGACTACACGATGCTTCCCGACCAATCATCGCTTGCCGCCTTTAACGAAATGAGCGATGAACTAGCGAATGAGTTCTGGAATCAAGAGCATAAACAATCTATTAAAGCGGAGTGTTAGCCTCCGCTATTGTTCGTCAGCATTTATCTTTTTTCACACTGTCGTGGTAGTCAATCAAGGAAACATCATAAAGGCTGGAGTATTGTTACCATAGCTCCATGAGCCTTTCCTCCATTGCATAATTCAACCTAGCAGCACCAATACCATCGTCCCTCTCTCGTTTCGCCATGTTTGAAAGCTGTGTACGGAAGAGCTTCTGTGCTCCTATTGGTTAACTTCACAGATGTGATGGAACCTGTTGTGGAGGACGGAAAAAAGTTAAACATGCTAGTCCTTCTGTCGTGGCATATGTCGCTATATGATCGATTCTTGCATCCCGACGCCCATTGTCATTGTCGCCCATTGACGCCCATTGTCATTTACGAATCACCAGAACACCCTACGGTGCCAAAATCATGTTGATATTGTGTAGTCTGAACATGGCATTACACTGAACGCTATTCACATCATGCTAACGTTAACATGTTGCTGTAGAAAGTACTGTAATTCTTAAGAAAGTGAAAAAATGCTATGCAATGCATGTGATTGAACCCCATCAAAATTGAACCTACAGTATTTAGTTTCCTAATATCAGACAGATACAAGTATAGATATAGAGTATTTATTTTCATAATTGTTCCTGGATATGACACTGATAAATTGTGAGTGATTGTAAAGTAGAATGAACAGAATTAACCTGTTGATATACACATGCTACATTACACTAAAGATGTATACATACACTATATCAGAGTCAAAGACATTTTCCTCAGGTTTTCATAGTGCAATCGTTACCTTCACAGTTTCTCTTTCAGTGGACCGTGCTGTCAAAAGCATTTGCACGGCACGCCGAAACGTCCTGAGTCATTTCAAACCACGGAGTGTAATTAGAGGGGACTGTGAAAACATCAAGGCCAACATGGCCGACTGTCACCATAGCAACTCCTCAAGTACAGGATATTCAACAGCTGTAGAGATATACGCTGTGATTAAGCATGTGTTTTGGTCATGTTCTTTCTCTCGCTTAGAGAGCGGGTCATCGGCGAGATGCGTGGGGGGCAACCCAGTTGTAATGTAAAGGGAGGATGTAATCTCTACATGTGAGCTGGAAGAGCGCTTGGATTAGCCGGTCGCACTGTGCAAGCAGAACAACTCCTCCTCCCTTCCTCCCTCCAGCCGTCGAGAGTGACCTTACACTGTCGAGCATAGTGAACGGGGGTTGGTTCAGGGCACATGCACTCCCAGGCACATACGGATATTTTTTCAGCACAATCACAGCCTCTTCATCTCCACTAGAGCAAATGGGAGCTGAAAATGGACAGGCCCCATCAAGCCAAGTACTGAGGCTACCTGTACCACTGAGGCCTGGTAGCAAAAAATAAAAGAAAATCACTTTTATCACTCTAGGCGTAAAGCCATCAACATGCCTCATTTAATTCAGCTGCAAAGTCATAAAAGTGCTGCTTCCTTTGCAGGCATTTCTGTTAAAGTGATTCTATGTAGATTGCAACAAACTTCACAGAAAATAAATTTTAGGCACAGTGCGAAGCTCGCTCGCCAAACTTTTCTGATTTATGAGGATGCTCGATGAGGTCATACAGGCGGCCCTCGTACTGAGCTCCGAGCAAGCCGGGATGAAATTCGGTAGGACTGCATCAATCTGTGGAACTCTCACTTATGAGTCAGCGCCTCACAAGGGCCAACAGATTTCGCCCTCCTTTTGTCCTCATTACCATGGGTCCAACTGGCAAAGCAGGCCAAAGTTTCCTAAGATGTGACCCACTTAACGGTACGCTTTTGAGACAGAGCAAATATAGATGCAGGCAGCTTGCTTGTGGGCTGAGTCATGATATGGATTTGGAACTGATGCAACAAAGGGGAACAAATAAGACAACAGGCGAATCAAAGTCAACAGATCCGACAGCACAAAACACATCCAGGACAGCGTTGCTAATCAAGGTGATGGATGCATAATGTAAAATTCAAGCAGACAAGCTAGTTTATTTTACATTTTTTATTTGCCAATTAAAAAGGTTTTTAAAATCAATAAAAATGAATAGTACTTTTTAGAAATACGATGAAAGGAATAGTTCATACAAAACCGAAAATGATCACACACACAAAAAACTGTTTTACATAAATAAATAATGACTAGAAATTGTGCAGCCTCAAGAACTTGATAGACCACATTCTGTAGCTACCAATGTTTTAATCTTTTTTTTTTTTTTTTTTTTTAAAAAACGGTGCAATTCATGTAATTTCTAAATTAATATATTGTTTCTCGCATTAGATTATGTCACTATCGCACTGTAAAACTGAACAGTGAAATTAATTAAATTAAATGAGTTTGTTTCACTCAAATAATGATGAAAGTTCATTGTACTTAATAGGAAAAAGTTGCATGAACTCAAAATTTCATTGTAGTAAGCTGAACTTAATATGATTGAGTTGAGTTGAGCATCCTTTGCGTCAGACCATATAAATAACTGTTGAAATTAAGTGTTATTTTGTGTGTTTTTGCACAAGATTAACATATGGAGATATAAGTTCATGTTTAATGTTGTGTTATGTTGGGATTCAGGGGGGTTCTGTTATGTTAGTTTTGTAACGTTACCACTGTGGTGAAGAGTAGAGCCTGTGGTTAGGTTGAGGATGAGCTGCAAAACATTAAAGACCACATGTTGTTTGATTACATATATGCAAGTATGTAATGACAGTCTCTCTGATAGTTATAATAGCATGTGTTATTTGCTATGTAACATTTAACCAAGATCTGAATGTGATGTTTATGTAAATTAACTGTATGTAATTAACATTATGATGAGTTGGGAAAGGGATGCTGGTGACGGGATTGTTAGTGAGAGACACCTGTGCACCACACTGGCCTTGATCCGCTTCCATGGCTCTCAGCCCCGCCCCACTTGTCACAAAAATTTTAAGTTCTACCAACTTTAAAAAAATGAGTTAGTTTACTTAAATGCTTTGGGGTAATAAGTTTCCTCAAATGTTTTGAGTATTCTGAACTTATTGGGTTTTACAGTGATTGTAACGGTGGCTGTAGAAAGCGCACGACTAAGGATATGATGAGAAAAAACAGAGTCTTTAATAAAATAACTCAACACAAACAGTAACTGACAAAGGACTGAACATAATATGGAGTATATATACGCATATAGTAAATGAGGGAACTAAACAGAAATAGCTGGACAAGGATTAACTCATCAGTAACCATAGAAACTAATATGAACTGACATGACAAGAACTAAACAGAACACAATCATGACATTACGACAACCCCCCCCCCCCCCCCCGATTATTAGGATATAATCAGCCCTGATCATTGGCTAAACAATCGTCGAAGTTTGCAGGTTCTCCCCGTGTCAGCGTGGGTTTCCTCCGGGTTTCCTCCGGGTGCTCTGGTTTCCCCCACAGTTCAAAGACATGCAGGTTAGGTGGATTGGATATGCCAAAAATTGTCTGTAGGAGTGTGTGTGAATGTGTCCCAGAACTCTCAGTGCTGGGTTGTGTCAGGAAGGACATCCTGCATACAACCTGTGCCAAATCAAAATGTATGTGAAGCGGACCCTGCAAATGAGTGGGAAAAATGCTAGGAAGATGGATGGATGCAGTGGCGGAGCCAGAGGGGTGTGCGGGGTGGCACTAGACACCTCTGACATCTGATTGGCCATATAGTTTCTGATTCGCTACTTCCATTTCACCGCCTGTTGAAAGAAGCATTTATTTTTTATGTGTGGTGACATAGCACATTGTTAATGTATTAGCATTGAATATTAAGAGAATATTGATGTTAGTTGCAAAACACAGACAATTAAGAATTAAGGGGGTAACACAAGCGCGGAGCTGTTCAAAATTCTGCCATTAAACCACTCATAGTTTTCCATTAAAAGATATAATTTGTCTCAAATCATTGTTAATGGCTCTACATAATGACTTCACCCTAGGCTGGAAGAGTGTATATATACAAACCAGTATTATACATGATATTGTTTCACGGTCTATGGACCCTCAACAGTAGCCTTGGCCATGTATAAAAGTCTAGTTCCGCCACTGGATGGATGGATGGATGTCATGTGTTTCTAAGAAAAACCAATGAAATGTAAACAAAAATGACTGAGTTCACCTTTAATGAACTGGATTAGAATAAAAAATATAAATCTAGATGAGACCTGCACAGCAAATGGAGTATCCGAGCGATGTTCCCTCACAGGCTGCTGATAACCCAGGGCTGTCGATAGAGGAGACTTTCAACCAGAGCCAAGCATTCTGGGATGGCAGAAACAGTGGGAATGACTGATAACAGATGAACTGATTACAGGGCCTATCTGACAGACTGAGATAAAGAAAATAGAGAGGGAGGGAGAATGAGAGAGACAAGGAAAGAGAGTAAAAAATGGTCCTCTCCAGGTGAGCTCCTATTCTAGGGCATCTTCCCAATTAAAATCTGCTCGCTTGCTCCACAACCTGAGGGAATCGTTGTACAAATTTGTTTTGAAAAATCATTTGTGGCGCTTCCTTGGCTTGCCCATTTGTCTCTCCACTGTGTTACATCCTACTTTCCATCTTGGTAAACAGTGAAGAATGTATAATAGAAAGAGTTAACAAGCTAGGTCAAAAAATTACTTTGTGACTCAGCTGCCAAAATGATGTGAATTGAGAACATTTACAGGCCATAAATATTTCTTACTGGCCATAAAACTGTATTTTGTAGTATCTCATTATAAAACAGTCATCTCCCTGTGACAAAGAAATATTTCCCTTGTATATTTGTGGCAAACATTATATATTAGCCAATCCCCCTAACCAATGTATCCTCACCTGTGTGATATTGCTGTAATACTGTTGTTCAATAAACAAGAAGCTAATATTGAGGACAGTAACTGACATTTTAGATAAAAAATTGCCAGTTACTTTATCGGTTTTTGTTCTACTTGTACAAAAATATTTCCGAATAATCACAAAGCACATTTAACCATTGCTAGACTCAGCACACAGTTGTGTCGTTTCCAGTATTGGGGGTAACGCATTACTTTTTTTCAAGTAACTAATAAAGTAACGCATTAAAATAAGTAGAGCAAGTTAGTGTTTTCCCATTTATTGACTGATAGCTCTCCTGTCCCTATTTTGAGAGAAATCGTGAGAAAATTGCAGTCGTTCTGCGCCATCTACTGTACAGGTGTGAATTTGCATTTCCTTCACATAAAAAAGTTTACATAAAAAGGTAACTAAGTAACACAATTAGTTACTTTTTTAGGGAGTAACCCAATATTGTAATGCATTACTTTTAAAAGTAACTTTCCCCAACACTGAACGTTACTGAATGTATCAGTGTTTTAATTGAATCAGTTGAGTAAATAAATCAATGACTCATGTTTTGTTCCTAAATGAATCAGTGATTTCTGAATGATTTGCTTGAGTGAATGATTCTTTTGTGTAATCTGCAGAAACACAGTAATCAATTCAATTCAATTACCTCAACTTACTATTGAATTTACAATTTTTTATATCTTTTTGATTAGATTTTATCACGTTTCTTATGACTGATTTAAAAAAAAAAAAAAAAAAAACTATAGTAATTCTTTCTAATAATTAAGGCCTGTTCACACCAAGGATGATAACTATAATCATAATGATAAAATATAGCTCTGAAAATCGTTCTTAATATAAAAGAATAGCAGAGTTCACACCACAACTATAATGATAATGGCACAGAGAAACGATATCATTTCAGAATGATTTTTTTCCAGCTGATGAACAATGTGCCTTTAAATCATGTTTTATATTTAAACTCTTAAAAATTTTACTTGCATTTGGTGATTGTCAGTTTTAGATTCTGCTATCAAATCTAAAAGAAGTCTAATCTTGTCTGGTATCTCAGAGGAACTCTTACAGTCTGGATCACAAAGCTAGTGATGCAAAATCCATCTTATAGCTAATGCTGAGACAGCTTATGCAAATAATATGCTTTCTTTCTCTCCTCATTCGTCCTCCAATGACAAGTCCTTCACCCTTTGCAGATGTTTTTCTTTTTTTTGATGCTGAAATGAATACAGAATGAAGCTGGGGAATCTGGATGAAAAACCACTTCCCAGAGAGTCCACAGTGCTGCTTAAACTGGGAGAAATGTAGAGTCATAGATCTTCATTTGCAGGTGACAGAAACCCTTTGTCCGTTTATTAGGTGACATTACCAATGCCTGCTAAAATTATAACAACACCGGCCGTTGAACAATACATTAAGCATGCTATGGAAATGTCCGTTGCTATTTTGTTAATCGCAGTCAAGTTTAATTTTAGTCCCATTTCCACCAACTCAGGAACAACTATATTAAGCCTATTAGAGTAAATGAACTCAATAAAAAATTGTGCTGAACAAAGCACTTGTACACTTAATGAATTTGCCCCGAGGGCTCCAAATCACAGATTACCATTCCGAAATGATCTATATAAGGTAGTCTCTGCATTGCACTGAGAGTCGAGGTTTGTGTTGGCATGCCAAGACACCCAGAATGTCTCCAGACAAGCTCACGGATATCACCAAAGCTATAACACTTGTACTGACAAAGCTCAACTCTCAGGCGTATGGATTATGGAGGCAGAGTCACCAAGTGTCGTTCTCTTACGGACTGACAGCCTGTTGTTTTGATTGGGATTTCAGCATGCTAATTGGCCTCTCAAAGTTGGCGTGTGGGTGATGAACAGGCTAAGGGGTGCTGCGGTTTGGACAGCTGTTGAAGAAGAAGAGGAGGGTGAAGGAAAGAAAGAAGGAGATAAAGGAGTGCACGTGGGCTGAGACAAAAGCATGTGTCAGACTCTTCGCAGCCTGTTGACTGAGATAAGCGTAGCTGCAACTCGAGGAGGCGTTGATTCTCCGCCTACGGAACCTCAACGGCGTCGCCATTTGCGACGGCTTTGCTATAACAGATGTATAATGCACATAAATGGGTGTTTCTTTAATTACGGACATTTTTAAAGTTCTAAATATTGATTTTTATCAAAACCAACAGATTTTGTTAAATGAAGGTCATGTTAAAACTTTTTGTTCACTTCTCATCATTTCCACAACAACCTACAATTTAGCCACTAATAACATCTTTTTTTTTCTGTATTTTTTTTTTTTTTTTTTAGTTTCTGTACTTGGAGACACCATGGAGACAGCAGCATCAGTGAAAAGCAAGCTTGAGATGAAATGGAATGAAAAATCAAGGTAAAATTATTTGTAAATAGAATATTTTATTGTGCGTCATTTAAAGGATTAGTTCACTTCAGAATTCAAATTTCCTAATAATTTACTCACCCCCATGTCATCCAAGATGTTCATGTCTTTCATTCTTCAGTCGAAAAGAAATTAAGGTTTTTGAGGAAAACATTCCAGGATTTTTCTCCATATAGTGAACTTCACTGGGGTACAACAGGTTGAAGGTCCAAATTGCAGTTTCAGTGCAGCTTCAAAGGGCTCTATATGATCCCAGCCGAGGAATAAGGATCTTATTTATTGGTCAAAATTGTATACTTTTTAACCACAAATGCTTGTCTTGCACTAGCTCTGCGATGAGCCATGCATTCTGTAAGCACGTTGGAAAGGTCACGCGTGACGTAGGCGGAAGTACCGCGGTAGGGCAAAAAGCTCCATCTCATTATCGGACATCGTTATTTGACTTTTTTTTTTTTTTGTAAAGGCTGTTTGATTTAGTCTTTGCACGTTCACTTTGTAAACACTTGCTCAGTATTTCCGCCTACGTCACGCGTGACCTTTCCAACATGATTGCGTAATGCGTGGCACATCGCAGAGCAGTGCAAGATGAGCATTTGTGGTTAAAAAGTATATAAATTTTAATTTTTTTAGAAAATGACTGATCATTTTGCTAGATAAGACCCTTATTCCTCGGCTGGGATCGTGCAGAGCCCTTTGAAGCTGCATTTTAACCCGTTGGTAACTGCTGAAGTCCACTATATGAAGAAAAATCCTGAAATGTTTGAATAACGAGTTCAGTACATGGAAATGACATACAGTGAGTCTCAAACACCATTGTTTCCTCCTTCTTATGTAAATCTCATTTGTTTAAATGACCTCCGAGGAACAGGCGAATCTCAACATAACACCGACTGTTATGTAACAGTTGGGCTCATTAATATGTATGACCCCAATATTTGCATATGCCAGCCCATGTTCAAGGCATTAGACAAGGGCAGCCAGTTTTAACATCTGGATCTGTGCACAGCTGAATCATCAGACTAGGTAAGCAAGCAAGAACAATAGCGAAAAATGGCAGATGGAGCGATAATAACTGACATGATCCATGATATCATGATATTTTTAGTGATATTTGTGAATTGTTTTTCTAAATGTTTCGTTAGCATGTTGCTAATGTACTGTTAAATGTGGTTAAAGTTACCATCGTTTCTTACTGTATTCACGGAGATAAGACTGTCGTTATTTTCATTTTTAAACACTTGCAGTTTGTATAATGCATAAACACAACTTCATTCTTTATAAATCTCTCCAACAGTGTGTAATGTTAGCTTTAGCCACGGAGCACCATCAAACTCATTCAGAATAGAATGTAAACATCCAAATAAATACTATACTTACGCGATTAGACATGTTGCATGACGAACACTTTGTAAAGATCCATTTTGAGGGTTATATTAGCTGTGTGAAGTTTGTTTATGGTGTTTAAGGCAAGCGCGAGCTCTTGGGGCATGGAGCACGAGATTTAAAGGGGCCGCGTACCCAGAATCG
Source organism: Megalobrama amblycephala (assembly GCF_018812025.1). NCBI lineage: Eukaryota > Metazoa > Chordata > Actinopteri > Cypriniformes > Xenocyprididae > Megalobrama > Megalobrama amblycephala. Next base: position 3,762,542 of record NC_063057.1, on the reverse strand, counting down.
GCACATTTATAATGATAGGCAGTTAAAAAAAATAATTAAAAAAAACTATGGGTTATTTTGAGCTGAAACTTCACAGACACATTCAGGGGACACTTAAGACTTATATTACATCTTTTGAAAACATGTTCCTCGGCTCCTTTAAGCTATAATTTGTAAAATGTTAAAATACCATTATTAAAATATTACATGATTATTTTAAATGTTAGTATTATTATTAAATATTATTTTGTGTATTTCGTGTTCTTTAAATGCAAGCCACCATTTTTGTTCCGAAAATGTTACTCTTTAACACAATACATAAATTGAGATGTGGTGAAATGTTTGTTATTTTCAGAAAAAAAAGAAATACAGAATTCTCCAATGGTGCATTTATATCCACTGTAGGACATTGCTCGCTGACAAATTTAAACTTAAATTTGAGGTTTTTTTAAAAGTCAAGGTGGAAGAAGCTCTGTTGCCAGTTAATCGTTTAAATTGGCATTGTGACACCAGCAAAGCAGGAAGGTTGGCAGAGGAAGGCAAAATAAAAATCTAATTACAGTGTAGTGCAGGAAGCTTCACTGTAAGCTCCATTATGCTAACAGCAGGTACTGGTGCTTTTAGGGTCACTTTAGTCCATCATTTTTTTTTTTTTTTTTTTTTTGGACACAAATGAAAACTTCTGTATAGGAATGCTGTATTGCTTTTTGTGTGTCCAAAAATCTGGGGCTTTCACACTAACTCTCAAAGTAAGATAACATTATAGGAGAGCTTGAATAATTCTCTATGAATACGTAAATGAATTTACAGCTCCTCCTCATTGCACTTTCCATTTGTTGATGTAAGATAAGACTCATTGCACTTGGAAAATGGCAAAGCTCAATTCCCACTGTTTGTTTAGGAAATGTGAGCTGCCTTCCATACATCCAATTAAAATGAGCAAATTCAATCTGTGCGCTTCCACAGAAATCATCTTCGTACTGATTAACAGTCAAATGTTTGTGTTTGAGTCTTTCCGCCGCTGTGGTTTCATATTCAACTGGACGAGGTGGCGGCGACGTTCGATTTGAGGGTGTCGTCGTTAAGGTGCGGACCACAAACCGATGAACCTAAGTTGGTGTGGGCAGCTTGTCCGCCATTGGTGGACGGGTGCTTTCTCATCACAAGGGACACTGGAGCAGATTGTGCTGATAAAAGCTAACGCGGTCTAGCGACCAGACGAGGCCAGAGCAGAGGTGGCCACCCCGCTGCTATGCAACACAGTCTTTGAAAATGTGATTCAGCTGTTCCCTCCTGTCGGCTCGCATTAATCTCTCGCATGGAGAGTAGAGATTCTGCGAAAAGACACGTGAGTACATGGAAAACAATTTTGGAGTGCACAAAAGCTTTCTGAGAAGAGTAATCTACATTCGTAGAGAATTTGTGTCAAAAACCACCAGGGCAGCAGGCACTTTACGCTATAATCAAGAAAGCAATCACAGATGGATTGACTTGTTTCTTTTTGAGTCTGTCCACATTTAGAAATAGGTCAGAGTCCTTTGAAGCCTAAATGACTGCTCGGGATATTTGTTTTCAAAAACAAATGCCGTTTAAGACCCTTAAAGCATATTTACATGGCGAAACCTTCCAGGATCACGGCACCCACGCATGCAGAATCGTTGCCAAGGTAATGTATCCGATTAAGCCCGTATCTGATGTGAGCTGAGCTCATTACTATCTAAATATGTATCAGATAAAACAACATGACAAATATTGATTTCATAAATTCTCATTTTGATATAATCCTCGAGTCAGATACAGGTAAACTTATGTGGGTTGCTGGTGAAACAGATTTAGTATGATGGATCTTCATGGAAGTGAAGTCAGTACCATTTAATATAGCCTATACTACATGTACAAAAATGCATTGTATGTTTCAGATCATTTTTAAGCAACATCACACAAAGTTAATCAGATAATTGACATTTCAGGCACACAATGCCCAGTTTTTACATTTAATTTGCTTTGGCAATGGAAATTTTACCAAATGAAGCCAAAGCAGCATCAACTGTTTTGCTTTTCATACAATGAAAGTGAATGGAGAACACAAATGTCAAGGCAAAATGTTCAATGAATAATAACTTTTTGGTATGTTTCTGTATGTTTTTAACACACAAGTTTTATAGGAAATATATATCACAAGTTTTATAGGTCACGTTCATGAGGCTGTTATTGTCCTGTCTTTTCCTTTTAGGAGCTTGAAAGTCTTTGGTCCCCATCCAATATTGTGTGGAAAAGAGCAGCATGATCATTCTTGAAAACATCTCCTTTTGTGTTCCACAGATGAAAGAAAGTTGTACAGGTTTGAGGGTGAGTAAATGATGACTGAGACTTGGACTATAACACTCAACATCATTTTAAGTTATACAAGTTTCAAGGAGGCAAGAAAAATAGTTGAAATGATTTGTACAGCAATTTGATTATATATTTTATAGTGCACAAGTTGTATTGACCACTTTCTGATGGTTTTATGGTGCTTTTTTGTCCTTTTAGGAGCTTAATAGTCTTTGGTTCCCATCCACTTCAATTGTATGGAAAAAAGCAGCATTTTGATTCTTTGAAACTTCTCCTTTTGTGTTCCACAGATGAAAGAAAGTTTCAACTACAGGTTTGAGGGTGGGTAAAAGATGACTGAGACTTGGACTATAACTCACACTGTAAAAAAATTACATGATCATTAAGTCGTGACAACATAAGTCTTTCCATTACTTTATCTCATCAAAATAATGTAACCAATTTCAACATATATTTTTTTTTAAGTTATACAAGATAAAAAAAAAAAAAATAGTTGAAATGGCTGAGATTTTTGCAGTACACAAGTTGCATTGACCACATTCATGATGGTTTTATGGTGCTTTTTTGTCCTTTTAGGAGCTTAATAGTCTTTGGTTCCCATCCACTTAAACTGTATAGGAAAAAAAGCAGCATGATCATTCTACAGAACTTCTCCATTTGTGTTCCACAGATGAAAGAATGTTGAACAGGTTTGAGGGTGGGTATGTGGTGGAAGAATTCAAATTTTTGGTGAGATATTCTTTTAATAGTGGTAATGGTATTGAACATACACTGTAAAAAAAAATCCCAGTAAAATTTACGGTAAAAAACCAGCAGCTGTGGTTGCCAGAACTTTACCGTAAAAAAATACAGTAGCAACGTAAAAAAAAAATCTGTTAAATTTACGGTAAAATAACGTATTTCATTAACTGATATAATGTTAATTTACCAACCTAATGAAGTACTAATAAATGTTTTGTACCTTTATAATACACTGACAGTCACCAAACACAGTGGTGATAAGTCACATGATGAATCAAAGTTCATCACAAGCAGATTTTCAACTAACACTAACATATAAAAGGTGCACACAGTGTCATTCACACACACACTAAACACCATCATGGTAACATGCATGAAATTTAAAAATGCAATAAACATTAATTTAACAACATTAGATGTAACATAAAAACCTAATGTACATAACTGATTAGAAAAAAATCAGAAAAACTAAGAAGAAACAGAGTTATTTAAACGAAAATATATCAAATGTGAAGTGTCACGCAGGGAATTGTGGGAATGTCAATTTACGGTTTTTCACTGTAAATTTTACAATGCATTGTTATTTTTCACTTCCAAAACTGTGAATTTAATGGTATTTTACCGTAAAATTACATTAAATGTACCGTTAGATCTATTACAGTTATTCACCGTATATAGTACTGAAACTTTCTGTAAACCAATTGACAGTTTTTCACCGCAGCATTTTTACAGTCTTTTACTGTTAAAATCACGGTCATTTTTTACAGTATATTAATACACCCAAGGTATTTTGTGATTGACAGGATTAGATGAGCATACACTTTTTTTTTATAGCTCTCGGTGCTTCTTCAAGATTATTTGCAATTTGGGAATGCGATCAAGTCAACTTCTTGGTACTTTTGGATATGGCATACATGTGCTCTGCAATGTCACAATAAATCAGCTGTCTTGCACTAAAAGGTTCAAGACAGTCAATCAAATATATGTTTATCAATTTAAATTTATATGAGAGAGAACAAGTGAGAGAGAGAGAAAGAGAGAGAGATTGGTCTCTGCAGAAATCTGGCAGTCTTCCAAGGGCACCGTTACATCCAGTGAACAAACAAAATACTGGTCAGCTAAATATAACATTTCCCTTCATGAGCAGGCCTCAGGAAAGAGAGAGAGGGAGACAGATGCGGTACTGCGGTAGCAACATGCCAACGTGAGACGCATGCTCCAGAAACTCACCTGAGGTGAAGCTCAGCCGTGCTAGCAGAGGTCAGGCTTGTCCTTTTCTCTCCTCTCACAGCGGCATGTTTGTCTCTGAAGACTTTGTGCACCCTTTGTGCCTCTCAGACTCTTCTTTCTTAGTGTTTGATTAAATTTTCCCCCCACTCTCTCTGGAAATACAAAGCTTTGAAACAAGACTTCGAAAGCTGTGAAAGATTAATAATTCACGTTGTCGTCAAAGCTACAGGGACTTGTAAAATTAAGCATTGTTTTTCAAGCCTGAGTTGGGCAGTCGTGCGTGGAGGGAGAATTTGTTGTAAAAATATTAACTTGCGAGGAACAACGGAATAGAGGCTGCTGCATTGTTTAAATCTGAGGGAGAAAAAAAAAGCACATGTTTATCATCATTATTCAGGAAGAACCCTTAACTCGGCTGGTGAGGATTTGAAGCAACTTTACTTAATCCGTCTTTTGTCTCGGTGGGAAATTTTAAACAAGCGCCAAAGCACAGAGAGACTTTGGAGAGAGGCTGCGTCTTGCTAAGGGCTGTGTTCTCACTCTGTGAAGAATATGGCTGCGGAGAAGGTCATAAGTAGACAGAGAACACTGCCTGACTGGAGTGTGTGTTAGAGGGTGTCTAGGAATAAAAAAAAAAAAAAACTTTGCACCTAAATCATCAACATGAAATTCAAATTCATTGTGACTTGGTTGGAGGATCTTCAGGGCTTTGGATCCCAAGCTAATGACAGTTCACTGGACTTCAAAAGACCCATGGAGTCATCCAAGGCTACCGATGCAGACGCTGTCATCTTTGGTCTGTTTTGTAAATTTGATGTGAATTATGTTGAAGTGAATAGCTTTACCCACAGAAAATATCTTGCAGAAAGTTTTACCATTCTTGAAGACCTCTAATGGCCCCAAAAAGTACATTTAACGACACATCTCGGACCGAAAGTGTATGAATGCCATTGCATTTTTATGTGCAGCTTAAAGGGATAGTTCACCCAAAATGAAAATTATCCCATAATTTACTCATCCTCACCCATCCTAGGTGAATATGACTTTCTTCTTTCAGCCAATCGGAGTTATATTGAAAAATATCATGGGAGTGCATGGTGCCATTTTTTAAGCCCAAAAAAGTAGGGATGGGCATTTCAAGCAAAAATAATATTCGAAAATCGCTGGGAATTATTCGATTATTATTCGAAAATCGCACCCCTCCCCCGCATGCACACATAAACAGAGAGAGAGGGAGAGAGACCATTCACGCTTTCAGTATGATATTGATAAACTGTTTAATTCATTGCGGAATATGCTGTCTTAACTCAAGCCATATAATGATTGTAATGTGCTGAAACATATTAATATGTTCGTTAATATAAGTGAAAGTAAAATCCGCACGGCCATTCATAACGGTGCGAAGCAGAGCGAGCGTTTTCAATTAATTCCTACGTTGAGCTTCCGTAGGAATAAACTGAAAACGCTCGCTCTCCGCCAGTGGACACGCACCATGAATGACCGAGGGGATTTTACTTTCACTTTCAAATTAGCGCCATTTCGGGAGCGGTGACAATGATACCGGTGTTGTTCCTGAACACCGGCAACACCGACTATCGCAGCAAGCCTACCTCAAGCCATATTGATTTTAGGCTGCCTAAACTCGTTATAACGTTGTGAACAGCCTGAATGACGGCACTTGTGTCGTGTGAACATTGATTTTTAACGTCTCTGTTATAGACCTTATGTAGCCCCGCCCCTTTTCAGCGCTGCGCTCGTTGTCTTTTGACTTCCGGCTTGTATTTCCACAGCGATCTTATGTATTTATGAATGAACGGCTCATTTTAAAATCTTCCCGGTCTACTGACATTTGTTTAGACATCTGCTTTAAACATAACAATGCTCATGATAACTTTCATTAACTCTACAACAGGTAAATCCACTTCACCAGCTAATTATTCTTCAACAACTATGCCATAGAAATATACAGGGCTACCGCTAAAACGGAAGTTCAAAGACAATATTCTAAAGATGGCGGCGCGCTTGTTTCTCTGGAAAATAAGGTCTATATGCCGCACTAGTCTGTGTTCTACTGTTGTCTAAGAGTTGATTGACAGCTTTTTAGGTGCGTTATTGGCCGCGCGCACCACTGTCTGTGAACGTGTCACCATTGAAAACATGAGGATTTTTTAAGACGACAATCGCACAACCTATTCGATATTCTATAATTAAATCAACTAATCGAATATTCGAAAATCGTGACACATCCCTACAAAAAAGCGCATCCATCCATCATAAAAGTAATCCATATGGCTCCAGGGGCTAAAAGTTTTCTAAAGAAAAATATCCATAATAATAGCTTCCTGTAATGGCAAACATCCACATGTTCATGAGAAAGTCGAGTTCCGGCATATGGCGTTGGATGTAGGCATAGCGTAAGCTTAGGTGAGAGTAGACGCCTTTCACGGTTCAGACAAATAGGGCTGGGCAACAAGCTCAAGCTCCTTAGACATTTCTCTTTAAAAATTGTCTTTTTCGACTTCTAATTCGTGACCAGTGTTCTGTTTTGCTCTATCCTCTGCGCTTCCGCATTCGTCAATACGTCATGCGTTGGGTCAGAAGTCACTCTTCGATCAGAGCTAGACTCATGTACGGCTGTTACCGGAAGCCAGTTATTATAGTTTATAAAGTTATAAATATGTATATTTTTCTTACAAATACACATTGCTTCGCTTCAGAAGGCCTTTATTAAACCACTTGAGGGGGTTTTATAATGGCTTAAAAAAATGCTATCATTCATTGCCATTATAAAGCTTGGAAGAGACAGGATATTTTTTATGTAACTCTGATTGTGTTCGTCTGAAAGAAGAAAGTCATATACACCTAGGATGGCTTGAGGGTGAGTAAATTATGGGGTAATTTTCATTTTTGGGTGAACTATCCCCTTAAGTGTCCAAATACTATTTTGTGGCCACTGTGATTACTAAAAATATTGCTATTTTTTATATATACATTATTATTTTTATTTTCCCAATGTTTAAAAAACCTTAAGGTTGGATAGATAGATGTTCTAGCAGACATAAAGAAACTGGATAATCCATTTCCTGAGCAAAGGACTCTTTTGAGCCAGTTTCTTTAGTGAAGTCCAAACATGAATCATTCTTGTTAGTGAATCAATCAGCTTACAACTAACTGCTACTTAAATCAGTGTACTTACTGACTGATTGTTCATGTGACAACATGCAGTTAAAGATTATGAATTTGCCAGTAGTATATTTTGAATGAAAAGTGAATGAAATATGTTACCATATGTTAATATGTTCCTGGAAGTTGCCATATGAAATATGATATGAAATGTCAGCAATATATGTTGTTGTAGACATTAAAGGATTAGTCCACTTTCAAATAAAATTTTCCTGATAATTTACTCACCCCCATGTCATCCAAGATGTCCATGTCCTTCTTTCTTCAGTCGAAAAGAAATTAAGGTTCCAGGATTATTCTCTATATTAACTATATTATATATAGTTTCATTGCAGCTTCAAGGGGCTTTAAATGATACCAGACGAAGAATAAGGGTCTTATCTAGCGAAACAATCAGTCATTTTCAAAAAAAATGTAAATGTATATGCTTTATATAAACAAATGATCGCCTTCCAAGTGGTTCCGCCAAAACCGCACTTTCGTATTCTTCAAAAAGCTTATGCTGTATGTCCTACGCCTTCCCTATTTAACTTACGGAATGAACGCAGCGCCAGTTCCATTTTTATGTAAGTAGAATAGGGAAGGCGTAGGACATACAGCGTAAGCTTTTTGAAGAATGCTAAAGTGCGGTTTTGGCGGAACCACTTGGAAGGCGATCATTCGTTTGAAGCTGCACTGAAACAGTAATTTTGACCTTCAACCATTTGGAGGCCATTGAAGTCCACTATAAGGAGAATAATCTTGGAACCTTAATTTCTTTTCGACTGAAGAAAGAAGGACATGGACATCTTGGATGACATGGGGGTGAGTAAATTATCAGGAAATTTTTATTTGAAAGTGAACTAATCCTTTAAGAAACATGGTGACATGGTGAGAAGGATTCTGGGCATGGCCGCCCACACATTCCATAAAAGCCTAATGTCACATTGCCCGTTGAACCTTTGGTGTTAGCATTCTATCAGAGAACTGAAATGCCTCATGCATTGCAATGATGCAGAAAGAGAAAGAACTAGCAGATACTGAGATACTGATACAGATACTGAGCTTAAGGTAGCGAGTGACATAACCATGTGATCAGGGTCTGCGCTCCCGTTTGGCTGCTACCTGGCTCCCGGCAGGCAATGCTAGCGGGGGCAAATGCAGACGCTCCAGGGGAAGCAGCTGTCATTTGGCAGGGGGCGGCTTTCCAACAGCTTTTGGAGTTAATATGAGAGTGTGTGCTGACAAGCAGTACTGTGATTGTAGAACAACAAATAGACACATGAGCTCCCGTAGAGACACGTCGAATGTGTGTCAGTAAGATGTGTGTGTGCATGTATGACATAGTCAGGATCACAGTTGAGCTGAATGGCATGAAATATCAGGATATGATAGTTATAGATAGATAGATTTGTACTAGTTTTTTATGTTGAGTCATCCATCCCCTTCATTAAAATCAATCTTATGCTGACAGTTTAGTTAATGGTTTCTAGCTGGTCTAAGGTTGCTCCAGGATGGTCCTAACAGCTAGTCAGACAACTTTTATTAGGTTTTTGGAACGTGATGTCTAGTCAACCAGATAATGAACAGTTTAGTTTGGTGATTAAAGTTGATGATTAAAGTTAATGATTTATAGGCTTTATAGATAGATAGATAGATAGTACCAACTTTGGTACCTATCGGTACTGAAATTTTAAAAATGTGACGCTTTGAGCGCTGTTGAGCAGATTCGTAAACACCTCTGATTGGCCATTGCATTGATGTGCTCATCGGAAATGTCTGTGATTGGCTTCAATGATCAACGCGCGGCAGCCTTTGAAAGCACACGGAACTGTTTGAATTTCAAAGCGTTTTAAAAGCGCAAGCGGGAGTGTTTGAAAGCCGGTGGACTGGTCCGCGATAGACGCCTGCTTTCAAATGTTCCCATGTGTATCTGTGTAAGCGCTCGGTGAAGAGCGTCATTGATGACTTTTTACTATGTTTTTACAGCGTTGATCATTGAAGCCAATCACAGACATATCCAATGAGCCGTGAACACAATGGCCAATCAGAGTTGTTTACGAATCCACTCAACAGCGCTCAAAGTGTCATATTTTTTAAATTTCAGTACCGACTAAGTCTTTACTTTTCACAACTCTAATAGATAGATAGATAGATAGATGGATGTGACGCTTTGAGCGCTGTTGAGCGAATTCGTAAACACCTCTGATTGGCCATTGTGTTCACACGCTCAACATATAGTCTGTGATTGGCTATAATGATCAACGCACAGGAGCGTTTGAATTTGAAAGCGTTTTGAAAGCAGGACTGCTGATAGATGCCTGCTTTCAAACGCTGCCATGTGTATCTATGTAAGCGCTCGGTGAAGAGCGTCACTGATGTCTATTTACAACATGTTTTTAAAATGTTGATCATTGTAGCCAATCACAGATATATCTGTTGAGTGTGTGAACACAATGGCCAATCAGAGGTGTTTAAGAATCCGCTCAACAGAGCACAAAGTGTCACATTTTTAAAATTTCAGTATCGACTTGGTTTCGAAGTCACTACTTTTGACAACACTAAGATGGATGGATGGATGGATGGACGGATGGACAGAGACAGACAGACAGACAGACAGATAGATAGATAGATAGATACAGTAGATAGATAGATAGATAGATAGATAGATAGATAGATAGATAGATAGTACTGACTTTGGTACCTATCGGTACTGAAATTTTAAAAATGTGACGCTTTGAGCGCTGTTGAGCAGATTCGTAAACACCTCTGATTGGCCATTGCATTGATGTGCTCATCGGAAATGTCTGTGATTGGCTTCAATGATCAATGCATGGCAGCCTTTGAAAGCACACATAACTGTTTGAATTTCAAAGCATTTTAAAAGCGCAAGCCGGAGTGTTTGAAAGCCGGCGGACTGGTCCGCAATAGACGCCTGCTTTCAAATGTTCCCATGTGTATCTGTGTAAGCGCTCGGTGAAGAGCGTCATTGATGACTTTTTACTATGTTTGTACAGCATTGATCATTGAAGCCAATCACAGACATATATCCGATGAGCCGTGAACACAATGGCCAATCAGAGTTGTTTACGAATCCACTCAACAGCGCTCAAAGTGTCACACTTTTAAAATTTCAGTACCGACTAAGTCGTTACTTTTCACAACTCTAATAGATAGAAAGATAGATAGATTGATGGATGTGACGCTTTGAGCGCTGTTGAGCGAATTCGTAAACACCTCTGATTGGCCATTGTGTTCACACGCTCAACATATATGTCTGTGATTGGCTATAATGATCAACGCACAGGAGCGTTTGAATTTGAAAGCATTTTGAAAGCAGGACTGCTGATAGATGCCTGCTTTCAAACGCTGCCATGTGTATCTATGTAAGCGCTCGGTGAAGAGCGTCACTGATGTCTATTTACAACATGTTTTTAAAATGTTGATCATTGTAGCCAATCACAGATATATCTGTTGAGTGTGTGAACACAATGGCCAATCAGAGGTGTTTAAGAATCCGCTCAACAGAGCACAAAGTGTCACATTTTTTAAGTCACTACTTTTGACAACACTAAGATGGATGGATGGATGGACAGACAGAGACAGAGACAGAGACAGACAGACAGACAGGTAGATAGATAGATAGATAGATAGATAGATAGATAGATAGATAGATAGATAGATAGATAGATAGATAGATAGATAGAGTAGGCAGCTTTCCTACAGCTAAATATATTTCAGAGAATGTGCATAATAAGGATTCTCTTTAATCAGATCGCATTACAAATCGCATCTTAGCAGTGCAATCCTATGAAAGACCCAGGGCAACAGAAGCTGCTTTAGAATATAAAGTATAATTACGAGTAGCGCAGAACCTCATTAGTTTGAAATATTAGTACCTCGGTAGAGCTGGCCTCCAGTCTTCCCGTCATGGGGGAATATGAGGGACTGGCTTTGGCAGCCAGTCATTTGTTGATTTTGAAGCAGATCAGTGAAACAGGTGTGCCATGCTGCGTCAACCTCACTCGCCGACGTCGCTGCCTGCGGGGTGGATCAGCAGCGCTCTTGAATTCCGCTCTGAATGATGGATCTTAGGATGCACCATGGCTGGCTGGCAAACTGTCCTCTCCAGCTGATAAACACCTTTAAACACATGACCTCCTGTAGTGGAGCGTGCAGGGGTTGGCACAATATCAACAAGAAAATGGATAAAACATTAATGCAGAATTTGCAATATCTGTATATCAGGGATACAGCTCAACAAATCCTCTTATTTTATACTGCTGTGAATATTTAGAAATGGCTGTTTTAATATGTCAGAGTTAGCCCAGTGTAGATGATGCCTGCAGAGACATTTTTCTTACTCATTTGCAAATGTTGCAAGCTTGTTTCCTAAGTTGAGCCTCCAAAGAAGCTTCTATAATTTTAGATTAAGTAACTATCCTTTGTGTAAACCTTTTTTACTGTGGATGAAATATTATTGCAAATGTGAGCATCACATGTATAGTAAGACAACATGAAAGTAAAATGGACCCAATTTTCTTGCTTTATACACGCTCTTGATCTTGTGAACTATTCATCATTGCGAATGAGGTTCAGTCCCGTTAATAGGTTAGTTCACTCAAAAATGAAAATTGTGTCATTAATTACTCTCACTCATGCCGTTCCACACCCGTAAGACCTTCGTTAATCTTCGGAAAACAAATTAAGATATTTTAGTTGAAATCCGATAGCTCCGTGAGGCCTCCATAGGGAGCAATGGACACTTCCTCTCTCAAGATCCATAAAGGTACTAAAACATATTTAAATCGGTTCATGTGAGTACAGTGGTTCAATATTAATATTATAAAGCGACGAGAATATTTTTGGAGCGCCAAAAAAACAAAATAACGACGGTAACACTTTACTTGAAGGGGTGTGCATAAGACTGACATGACACCTTCATAATCATGACATGACACATGTCATGAATATGAAAGAGGTTTTATGAATGTTTATGACAACTGTCATTAAGTGTCATTCGCTCTGTTATGTCGTTTTTAATGCAAAGATGACATTGTTTGAGATGTCCGAGTTATGACAACTTGACATAAACTAATACATCATAACCTGTCAGTGTCTTTGTCATGACAACTTGACATCATTTAGCTTTATGGGTTAACATTACATTAAACTGTCATGTGGTTGGTTTTGACATTGGCTGTCATTAGGCCATTATAATAGTGTCATGAATATGTATCTTGAGCTCAAGTACAATGGTACAAATTGAACTTGTCATTAAAATGTCATTAAGTGACAATACTCTGACAAATAATTTTATAACAGCGTCATGACTATTTTTCATTTCATGTTTTTTTTTTTTTTGGTTTTTTTTTTGGTTTTTTTTAAGTTTCCACCAACAAGGTCAGATAATAGACAATTTCAAATTTCTTAAAAAAGATGACACTGTTATAAAATAATGGTAACACTTTATTTTAGGGTCTTTTAACTAGTTGCTTATTACTATTAGCATTCATATGGCTAAAATATTGGCTATTTATTAGTACTTATAAAGCACATATTAATGCCTTATTCTGCATGATCTTATTCTACATTCTTAATCCTACCCAATACCTAAACCTAACAATTAACTATAATAAGCAGTAAATTAAGAGTTTATTGAGGGAAAAGTCATAGTTCATCGTTTATATATGTGTTCCCTATACTGAAGTGTTACCAAAATAACGTAATGTAATGTTAACCCATAAAGCTAAGTAGTTTTGTAAGTTTGATAATTAATCTGCTATGTCATGTTTATGACAGGTTATGATGTTTTGCTAATGTCAAGTTGTCATGACAAAGACACTGACAGGTTATGATGTATTGGTTTATGTCAAGTTGTCGTAACAAAGACATCTCAAACAATGTCATCTTTGCATTAAAAATGACATAATTGAGCGAATGACATTTAATGTTGTCATAAACATGCATAAAACCTCCTTCATATTTATGACACGTGTCATGTCAAGATTATGAAGGTGTCATGTCAGTCTTATGCACACTCCTTCAAGTAAAGTGTTACCATAACGGCTTATATAGTGATGGCTGATTTCAAAACACTGCTTCATGAAGCATCGGAGCACAAATGAATGTCAAACTGCCAACGACTGAAATCACGTGACTTTGGCGCTCCAAACAGCAGATTCGACACACTGATTCATGAATCACACATGAATCATTCTTGTTAGTGAATCAATCAGCTTACAACTTTAAAATTGCATAATTGGCACTTTAAAACATAGGCGAGTGAGATACGTTTTAAAATTATTTATTTTTTTAAATGATCTTTGACTTTTCTTCCAAATATTTATTCATTAAAATTACTAAAAGAACCATTAGTGGAACTGTTAAGAATCCAGAATTTAATTAGTTTAATTCAATCCCATCCCTCATGACTAGTTAGCATGGTCCAGTTAGCTGCCCTTTTTTTCATTCATGTTTCACTTTGAAATATATCACATTACAGTGAAACGGGTTGTGAATGCTGATTCATGTAGAATTTAACATCACATTCTCAGATTATAGATGAGTTGCACACCATATGGAGAATGTGAATGGAAAATGATCACACTGCAGGGACACTACCTATTGAGATGAATAATCTTAAAAGGTATTTTAGGATACAGTGGTGGTGTAACGCAGTGTTATTTCAGCTGCCCGGCATGATGCATCTACACACCTACTCAATGCCTACTGCATCTCATTCATACACGATCAGCTCCCATTCCATTACCTGCTTTCCATGATGGCTGGATGCAGATCCACATAAAACGTCTCTAGTTCCTCCAGGACACTATGTATTCAAAAGTGACTTCCTTTAACTCGGACATCACATCTTTTCAGTACAAACAGACTGACACTACAAGACATGCTCCGATCTGGAAAATGTGATGAATTATGCATGACAGTTTTGACTGGTATGCTGTCTTGCAAAATGTACATATCTTTTCTTAATAGGAGATGATGTCTAATGAACACATTTGAGATGCAAAATAGACATTTGCATATGAGTTTTGACATATACAACAGCTTTTAATTTGTTCAAAGACCTCTAATGTCAGTTAGCTTCCACTCAAGGAGGGAAAAAATATAAATCAGTTATAACAAATCAATTCATTTTATGTTTTGCCTTCATTGCCCATCAAAAGATCAGTAGTGGGAGTCATAAAGAAAAACTGTTTTTAAAAAAATGCTATATTCTCTGTATAGTAGCAGAGAGACATTTTGAAGGCCTTTTGATGCTTTGAAAGATATGAAGAGCTTTTGTCTCATTCTTTCAATCGCCACAAAGCAAATAAGTATGCAAATGTTTCAAAGAAAGTTTCTTTCTTTAAATGCCAGTTGACTTTGTTTCTCAGCTGTATGTGATTCTCTCAAACGGTGCCAAATAGCACTTTGTGATTTGAAGCAGAGGAAAATACACATTCATTATGTTTCCTTGGAACAATTTTGCACCCACCAGTTCATGGAGCTAACTGTGTCATTGTGTGCGTTAGTGTTGGAAATCATTCTAGTCAAATGTGATAAATGCTTGATGTGTTCCCATTTTAAAACACTACTGTTTGAGTAAACAATAATAGCAAGCCAAAAAAAAAAAAATTAAATAAAATGTTTGTCAGGAAGTAAACAACATGCAAGTATGTAGCGCATCCAACGTTCCTTGTTTTAGCATGCGCACCAATCCAATTGCAAACCACCAACAGTGACTATAATTATACACTTATGTAAGAAGCTGCAATGTTGTGTTCCATTGCGTGCAAAACAAATAGGTCAGAGGCAAAGATGATGCTTTGGGCTTGTATGATCTGTGGATATGTTGTGTTTCTATTCCTTCAGACTCCTATGTTTTGTTGTGAAGTCTGTAGAAGGTGCCCCTAGTACGTGCCTATCCCCTCTTTTAAAAAGCTGTGGTGTGTTCATAAAGATTCATGTCATGTGTGGTTATAAACTGCCAAAGACTCGTCAACAAAGCTTCCTCTGATCAGTGCTGAGAGACTCTCTTTATCAAAACCCTGGCAAAACAAAGCGCCTGGCTTACACCGCACAAGCTCCCGGTGCTATTTACAGTGTGCGCGCTGTGCCAAAAACAGAACATCGTTCAGAATGTACAATTACATGAAACAGAAAGCCGTGAGGCTTGAAACTTGTGTTTGACCCTTGAAAGTGCAACAACCACATCCTAATATTAGTTAAAAGCACCTTAAATGACACAATGTCTTGTCAAAGATCAAAGTACACGACAAATAAAGTTATTGTGCCCTAAAAGAAAGAATTGATTCTTGAACTGAAAATTTTTAAAAATAACCTTGGACATATGTAAACCTGTTGAAGGAGACCTCCAAAACAAAATTAGCAACCTTTAAAACAGCATAATAGGGGAACTTTAAGAGTGTTTTTAAATTATTAGCATGATCATGCACAATTAAATATCCTATATCGACAAATAAATTGTGAAATATGGCCGATAACCGATATATTGTGGATCCCTTGGCCAAGAACATCTATGTAATGGGTCTGAAATTACCATTTTAGTTTACTTTCTCACAGCACATCTTGCACATTTATAGTAATTAGTTTTGTGAAATCATTTCTTCATATTGAGCAAGGTTTAAACATATGTGCTTATCAGAAGGAAACTTCATCTTAACTAGAAAGCCACAAAGTGTTAGTTAACACTCACAGAAAAACAATATTCTAAATTTGCATATTTCCGTAGTCCAACCTGGATTTCAGCATAGATGATTAATGCATGTTTTTCTTCTTTCTTATGTTTCTTTCTCCTTTTTTTGCCTCCAGCTCTTGCTGCACTAGTGATAATGTAATAAGAGAGAAAAGGAAGGGCGGGTGCTAATGGTGCTCTAATTAGTTCATACAGCGAATGCTTAATATCAGTGTGCAGTGATTTGGGTCGGACGGCCCAGAATCCTTCATCAGCGAAGTCATCTTGTAAAAACAACTGTGTGTGCATTTTTAAACAGAAGGGACCACGGCTCCTCACACACTGTCAGTTTTAGTCAGCGCGAGGCAGAAACCATCGGCTGGCAGTGAGTCAAGAGCTGCTCCTCCTGAACATTGATTGTTGTTCTGTGATTGAACTGGATCCTATAATTTGCACCTCAGTTTATGTGATCAAAGTAAACAGAGATAAACATTAAATGAGGCACCATGTTGCTACAAATGCTTGCGGTGTACCGAATGTGTTCCTGTTTCAAATTAAGACAGATCTCAAAATCATTGCTCACTGAAAATTGATTTTCATAGTTTAGTCAGTAAGAGTTGGTCAGCTCTGCACTTGTAAGACATTATGTAACTGGTCCTAATCGCACCGCTCTGGGATTTGAAACCACTTTACAGGCATGGGAGATGGGCAAGCTAACAAGGACGCTATAGATCGCAGCCTCTAGTGTCAGTCACTAGTGTACCTCTTGAGGCCAGAGGAGTGAGGTTTTACTTGCACAGCTCTTTACTAGCTGGCCTCCGTTACACTCACCCCCCTAAACCTCACTCCCATCCGGGTCACAGCACCAATGTAATCCCTCCAGTTCTATATGCACTGCTCCGAGCTGGATTCGAATCAGTGTTTCTGGCACTGGGAAGCAGGCGCGCTATCTAGTATGCTAAAGACCACAGCCTCTAGCGTCAGTCGCTAGTTTGCCTCTTGAGGACAGGTTGAGTGAGGTTTTGCTTGCAAAGCTCTTTATTATCTGTCCTCCGTTACACTCACCCCCTAAACCTCACTCCCATCCGGGTCACGGCACCAATTAAACCCCTACAGGTTCTACATGCACCGCTCCGAGTGGTATTCGATTCAGCGTTTCCAGCATGGGAGTCAGGCGTGCTGACAAGGACGCTAAAGACCACAGCCTCTAGCGTCAGTCGCTAGTGTGCCTCTTGAGGCCAGGGGAGTGAGGATTTACTTGAACAGCTCTTTACTAGCTGGCCTCCATTACACTCACCCCCCCTAAACCTCACTCCCATCCGGGTCACAGCACCAATGTAATCCCTCCAGTTCTATATGCACTGCTCCGAGCTGGATTCGAATCAGTGTTTCTGGCACTGGGAAGCAGGCGCGCTATCTAGTATGCTAAAGACCACAGCCTCTAGCGTCAGTTGCTAGTGTGCCTCTTGAGGCCAGAGGAGTGAGGTTTTACTTGCAAAGCTATTTACTATCTGACCTCTGTTACACTCGCCCCCCTAAATCTCACACCCATCTGGGTCACGGCACCAATTAAACCCCTACAGGTTCTACATGCACCGCTCCGAGTGATATTCGAACCAGCGTTTCCAGCATGGGAGTCAGGCGTGCTGACAAGGACGCTAAAGACCACAGCCTCTAGCATCAGTCGCTAGTGTGCCTCTTGAGGCCAGGGGAGTGAGGTTTTACTTGAACAGCTCTTTACTAGCTGACCTCCATTACACTCACCCCCTTAAACCTCACTCTCCTCCGGGTCACAGCACCAATGTAATCCCTCCGTTTCTATACCTAACGCTCCGAGCGGGATTTGAACCAGCATTTCTGGCATTGGGAGGCAGGCGCGCTAACTAGGACACTAAAGACCACAGCCTCTAACGTCAGTCGCTAGTGTGCCTCTTGAGGCCAGGGGAGTGAGGTTTTACTTGTAAAGCTATTTACTATCTGACCTCCGTTACACTCGCCCACTAAACCTCACACCCATCCGGGTCACGGCACCAATGAAACCCCTCCAGGTTCTACATGCACCGCTCCAAACAGGATTTGAACTAGCGTTTCCAGCATGGGAGTCAGGCGTGCTGACAAGGACGCTAAAGACCACAGCCTCTAGCATCAGTCGCTAGTGTGCCTCTTGAGGCCAGGGGAGTGAGGTTTTACTTGAACAGCTCTTTACTAGCTGGCCTCCATTACACTCACCCCCCTAAACCTCACTCTCCTCCGGGTCACAGCACCAATGTAATCCCTCCGTTTCTATACCTAACGCTCCGAGCGGGATTTGAACCAGCATTTCTGGCATTGGGAGGCAGGCGCGCTAACTAGGACACTAAAGACCACAGCCTCTAACGTCAGTCGCTAGTGTGCCTCTTGAGGCCAGGGGAGTGAGGTTTTACTTGTAAAGCTATTTACTATCTGACCTCCGTTACACTCGCCCACTAAACCTCACACCCATCCGGGTCACCAATGAAACCCCTCCAGGTTCTACATGCACCACTCCGAACAGGATTTGAACTAGCGTTTCAGGCATGGGACTGTTACAGTTCCTGTGTCTCCCGGACTCCATTACCCATAATCCTCCTGTTCTCCACACCTGCACTCACTTCCCTCGTCATCTCCCCATCATCACAGATCATCTTCACCTGGACTTCCTCGTCAGCACTCCCTATATATATGGACTCACTCCTTTCACTCCTTGTCTGTTCTTATGTATGTTAATCTTATGTTTGGATGTTGTCTCTTCGTTGTATCAATAAAACCTGTTTGCTTTTTGGAAGTCCGTGAACGCTTCGTCTCTGCAACACCAAACCGTTACATAGAGGCGGGCACACTAACGGGATACTCTAAAGACCACAGCCTCTAACGTCAGTTGCTAGTGTGCCTCTTGAGGAACATAATTAAATTAAAATTAGAACATAAAATGAACTCCATTTACACTACCGTTCAAAAGTTTAGGGTCGGTAAGATTCTTTAATGTTTTTGAAAGAAGGGTCTATAAGATTTTTTTTTTTAATTATTTGTTCAAAAATACAGTAAAAACAGTAATATTGTAAAATTATTTCTGTGGTGACAAAGCTGAATTTTCAGCAGCTATTACTCATTCTTCGTTGTGTCACATGATCCTACAGAAATCATTTTAATATGCTGATTTAGTGCTCAAGAAACATTTCTTATTATCAATATTAAAAACAGTGCTGCTTAATATTTTTGTGGAAACCTTTTTTTTCAGGATTCAACAGCATTTACTTGAAACAGAATCATTTGTAACAATGTAAATCTTTCATCAAACTGTGATTTTTTTTTTTTTTTTTTTTTTTTTTGCCTTTTTTTTCTGCAGAAAAAAAATTCCACCTTCCTGTTGGGAAGTAATGCAAATGACACTTGAAGACTGCACAAACATGGCAGCACCCAGAGAGATGATAAATTGATGATAAATATTGACTTTCAAGCAAATAAAATGCATCACTGAGTCAAATTTCCAACATGATTTGGTAATGAAACCAGGTGGGTAAAAAATGGTAAATCGTCCTGTTGATAATCACACATGCTAGCATTGCAGTTGATTTCGCTCTGATGATAATCAAACCTGCAAAGCTAATGTTAGCAAATCTTTTTTTGATTCCTTTTAAAAAAACTAATTGGGTAATGGATCAACTTCATGGCTGGAATATGTTGGAATATTTCACATTTTAAATGGTACACAGTACAGGCAGAGCAACATGATATTTAACCAATCAAATTCTGTCCTCTGAATATTCTGTTTTACTCAGTAAAGAAGTTAAATGTTTTGCAGAATGTCATTTTATAAGAGATTTCGACTGGAAAAGGAAGAAAAAGAGGGTCATGCACCACACCACCAGGCTTAAATCTCCAAAACGACACACACCCACATGAGTAATAGAGCGTTCCTCTGTTGTGATATAATAGCATGTTGTACAACACTGAGTCAATGTTAGGGATGGACCTGAAGAGGATTAGTTTGGCTCAGCCAGCGAACTGTACATTAACAGATAGACCAGAGATCCCTGAGGCTTCCGAAAGCCGCTGTTCTGATGGCTCTGCCCTGTCTACATGGCCTAATTCACTATGATGCGTATTGATTAAGTGTGCAGTGGAAATACTCGTTCCTCTGAAGCAAACATTCACACTCAGTTTGTTCTGAGCTTATATTTTTGTTTTGAAATAAAGTTTCTCTTGAGAATTTGAAGAAAAAAGCAGTGACCTATCTGTTTAAGCATCCATTCATCAGTTGGAGGTTTTGGGGTTAGTAGACAGCAAAAAAAAAAAAAAATAAATAAATAAATATGGCTATGGTGTAACCATTTTGTCTCCATTAATTCTTGTTGCTCTTCTTTCCACCAAACACCCTGCAGGACCTGCAAACACGGGATGCTTATCTGAGACCGAGAGGTTGTTGGCTGCAGGATTTTACTTTTAACTTTATCTTGAGTTGAGACCCTGGCACAAACATGCTGCTGGAGCATTGGTCCCCAAAGATAAGAGAGACAGAGATGCATGTAGGGAAAGAGAGCGGCACCGACACCTGCTTTGACCAAACACAGGTTTCTGTCTTGAGAGCCACCCTTTGAACTATAAAATAGCTTATACCCAGCTAACCAAAAACAAGCTATGAGGTTTTTGACCAGCAAATTTCGGAGGATTTCAGACATACGTGTTTTATCTTTCATTAGAATGGCAGAGTCTGTGCATCATTAACGTTTTGATCAACTTACGGATTAGAAAGTTTACTGTAGCTATGTGGGTGCTCTTTTTTTTTTTTTTTTTTGTAATTTGGCCAAAATCAAAAATGTTATTAAAGACAAAGTACTATGCATAGGCTTAGTTAATACAGTCCTGGCTATGACTCGATGACAAATGCTAGAGTGAGACACTCTTCCAAAGTCCCTTTCAAGGAAAGTCTGTTCACTCAGTGGCCATATTTGCAACGCCTCCAGACTGCTATTTCAGGCATCCAAGACATATCTACTTGAATGGGGTAATACTGAAAATCTCAAAAACTGCTAGACAAACTCACAAAATTTTACATAAGCTGTCTCATTAATGTTGTTTCTCATGTTTAAATAGTGTTAAAAAAGTGTACTTTTCAGGCTAGACCAGCCAATGTGTATATGTACAGTCCTAAGTGTGTGTCTTAGAACAATGATGACTTGTGATGACTTTATCAATCAGCGATTGGCTGTTTTATTTAGAAGGTAGGACAGATTGCGCATTGCACTTTAGTAATATGAGTGCACTGTCTTTGTATATCTAAGCCTTTGCCTCTTCTCTGCTCCTCAAATACATAAAACATTAGCCTTTATATAGTGCTTCTTGAGTAAAGAAAATGCTGTACTATTTCAAAGAACCAGTTCTTTATTTACCCCTGCATTGTAAACAAGCAGAGATGATTCAAATTGCGTGCAGCACTTCGTTCACGATAGAGGTGGGTGGAGTTATGAGGTTTGACTGACAGTTTGAGGATCCAGTTTTAGTCACAAACTCTTTTTCATTGGTTAAATATTTGCAAAACTCACAGACAGATGTAAATGGTAACCAATAGTATTGATTTATGAAAAAAAAAATGAAAATGATGAAATATGGAGATGAGGTTTCCGCCCTACAATGACGTATGTTCTAAGAATGTTTTAGTTACGTTCCCATTAAGTTAAGAAAATGTTATTTCGTAATATTCTCTGAACGTTCAAAACGTCTAGTTTTTTTAAAAAGCCGTTTTTTTTTTTAATGTGAACATTAAAGCAGAACTCAGTAAGATTTGCGAAGCTCCCCCTACAGTTTCCTTCAGTGAACCACACTGTCGTAGATACTCCAAGCGCAGCTCTGGACTACAACGCTCACCAGCGCAGTAGTTTTGCAAATACAGTACAAGAAATCTCGATGGAGGTGGGTAATTTTCGAGATTGTCTTATAAAGTCATAATATATACATTGTTTTTGAATTACCATAAAGCATTTTGTCACTCTCGCGTGAATGTGAACATGAGGCGAGATTGTGTCGGGTCAGCGAAGCTCAACTTGCAAGTGCTGTTTTTTGGCGTAGACGTGCCAGATGGGGTTAGTGCACGCCTCAAACACACCACTACAAGTCAATTAACCATCGTAAGGACTTAGAAAACTATTTATGAAGGTAAAAAAAGTTACTTAGTTCTGCTTTAAGGAAACGTTTTTTATTTTATCATTCTTCAAACATTATGGGATCGTTACTTTTGAATGTTCTTTGAACATTCTGAAACAAGTAGGCTTAGTAGCATTTCAGAAATGCAATAAAAACATTTAAGGAAAAAGAACATAAATGTGCTAATGTTTTGAGACCATTATTAAAGAATACATTGATTGAACATTCTATCAATGTTACTGGGAGATTGTTTGTTCATAACTTTCAGAGAACCTTCCCAGAATGTTAGCCAAGTTCTGAGAACATTCCCTGTATGTGCTAAAAGCATATCAATTTACATAGAAAGATAGACAGACAGACATCCTAGCTTTCTGCATCTGTTTTTTACAGCTTTTAAACTCCCTTGAGAATTATGGATGTTAAAAGCCCATAAGCACTGACATCTTTTATCAGTGCAGTTTGCATCAAACATCGGTTCATGTCAAACAAGGCTGCTTGCTTTACCTGAGATGGCCCTGCACCATCTCACGAACACTCATTTTATTTTTTAATGTGTTGTTTCTTTTGAAATATGTGAGTGCAATTCATGTCACAATGCAAGAATATTTTGCATTCTCAGTGCATACAGTGGACATTAGTGCTGCTTCTACATTCAGTTTTCAATCCATTAGCATTCATGTCTGCATGTGCACATTTGCATTAAATATGTTTTTATCCCAAGTTCTCCTTGTATTGTCAAATATTTCTGTTTGAGCCTCTATATACTGCATGACAGTGATATGCCCGTTTTGTTCATTGAAATGAGCTGCAATAAAATATAAATATTAGATGAAAAACTTTAACCAAAATTACAAATGTTGCCTTGGCAACTAATTTAAATAAAGTACTAAATAAAATGTACTAAAACCAAACCGCAAATAAACAAGAAGCGAAATAGATTTTTTTTAAGAAAAGAAATAAAATTACTAAAGATAAAAATAAAAACTAAAATATAAAAATGAAAAATTAAAGCTAATTTAAAATATTAATAAATACTATAATAGTATATCAATAATACTAAAATAACACTGATATGCTAATAGGCCTACAAGTGCTTTTCAGTATGTCAACTTCCTGTTTCAAGGAAATATGTAAACACAAACATTAAGACAATAGCAAATCAACTCGCTGACTATGGAAAAATAATGTTTGGTAATTTAAAATTGGCAAATTAATTAAAATAGCAGAAGTGTTTTCTCTGCTGTGAAAAGTGGTGCACGGGAGAAAAATAAAAATGCAAACAGTGAAATAAAACCAACAACAAAAGCACAAATCCTTTCTTTCAAGAGAAAGCATATTTTCACATCATTTCTTTCTCCTGCTCCCATTTTGCCAGTACCTTTGAAATAAGTTGCTTCTTTTTATCCTTTAAGTCTGTTTTCTCACTCTTCTTAGCTCTCACATTCTCTCTCTGACAGCTGAATATGATGTAGCAGAGGCATAACCTAACCTGACATTTCTCTCCACCTATCCCATAAACACACGAGTCCAAGCTAATGATCAGGAAGCTCTTTCAGCAGACGTTTTACATCTGCCTCTTTAGGCTGACTTTCTGAAATGTCATAGAGGCTTTTGATTGCTGGAGAAATACCAAGAGTAGATGACTAGACAGAGTATTAACTCTTAACGTAGAGATTTTAACTTCCGTTTCATTGCACCAGTGCTGGGGAAGCTACTTTCAAACTAATTTGTGTTAGTCTTGTAGCCTTTTTTTTTAAGTTGTACTTTCTCATTTCCTTTTCTTGTGTCGTTTTCTTGCCTTTTAAGATGCAAGGATGAGATGCGATAACTAAAGCAAGACGTATTTGTAAAATTGAATATCCTGCTCACTCAAGCATCCCTTTAAAGCGCCGTCTCTGCAGCTGTGTTACCTCACTGTTCTTATGGGATATGCTGTTATGTTGTTGGAGCTTGATTAATCAAGACATCCTTAATAAATCTTAATAAATCAAGATGCACTGTTGAAATATGTGAAATGTATGTTATTGTTTTAACAACAAAGGTAAAACATGACATATGAAGTGAAGGTGGAGGAGAATTTATGCATGTTGACTTGTGTTTTCTCTTCTGGAAGCTTCATCTTTCCTTGGATCTCACCTCCTCAAAGTGCATTTAAATAACTGACATGTCCTTCATGACTTCAATCGATTTCCGGGTCACTGTCTGGAGGACGGAATAGCAAAGAAACGAGTAAGCAGCAGTTAGAGTATTGAGAAGCATTCATTGAGCTAAATATACATAAATATATATGCTATTCCAAATTCAGCACTTGTCTTTGTGAGTGAATCTGAAGCATTTTTTTAGCCAGCCACTCCACAGTTTAGTTATTGAAGGAATCAGTGTTATGAACGAATCGTCGAATTAATTATTTAAATTTCTTTTAAAATTCACATGCTTAGTGCCTGAATTGGTTGTGAATGATTCAAATGACTCACTAAGATAGATATTTTTTTGTTTAGTTTCTGAATGAATGATTTTGAATGAATCGGAAGGATGTTCCTTGAATGAATCAGTCTTTTCCACAGATCATTAAAGGAATGATTCAAATGGCTTACTCATGAAGACAATCAAGCCCTGTCCCAAATGGAACCCTAATCCCTTGCGATCTTTCTCCAAGTCCACACTTTTGTTACATAATGCCGCATTGACTTTTGGGTAGAAGTCTGCTGCGGAGCTCGCGGGGTTGGCAAAAGTATGCATCGAGGGCTCATATCGGCTGCAAAGGGTGGGTCGCGAACAAATGGGACACCCTACGGTCTTGTGGACTTAATGGACATGCGCACACGGAGGCCATTAAGTCCACAAGTGCACATGAAGTGTGCCATTTGGGACAGGGCCTCACATGTTTCCTTTTTGAATGAATCTGTGTTTTTGAACAAATCAGTTGAGCGAATGATACAATGACTCACTCAGTTACAGTTACTCATTTCACTCCTGAATGAAGCAGTGTTTCTGAGTAAATCATTTCAGTTAATAAATCAAATGATTCTCTGATAAAGAAAGTAACTTGTCACTACCTACTGGTAACTGCAGAAAGAGTCAATAAAATACTCACAGACTGACAGTCTGTCTGAAATGTGCACACACAAACAAGCGAAACAAAACAAAATATGTGAAATAAAATATAAATATATATATATATATATTTATACTAACTACAGGGTATAAAATGAATAAAGATCCTAATAAAAAGTGATAAACAGCAGTATTTAACAGCCTAAAAATGTAAATGTGTGCACTACAAACATAGCTGTAAAATAAATCAGTGAATCAGTCTGAATGAACCGAATCCCCAAACAGCTGAGTAATTGTTGTGCTACTGAAAACGTAGTGAAGTTAGCAGCATAGCTACTTTTTCTCGCCAACAATGCATTTTATGTTACGTCACAAAAAAACACTAGTAAACTGCTTA
This sequence comes from Megalobrama amblycephala, assembly GCF_018812025.1. Taxonomy (NCBI): domain Eukaryota; kingdom Metazoa; phylum Chordata; class Actinopteri; order Cypriniformes; family Xenocyprididae; genus Megalobrama; species Megalobrama amblycephala. Next base: position 3,736,788 of record NC_063057.1, on the reverse strand, counting down.
TCAATCAATGTCTGGCTTGTGAAAGCACAAAAATATCTCCTCTAGCATTGATTTCCCAGCATCAACACAATACAGCAGACTGTCATTTCAGGTGACAGGAAACATACGTCCACATCTTTCAACAAACAGATCACACCTGATTCTTCACCAAGCGCCATCACAGTGTTTATTTCACACATATTTAACTGCAATCATTTGAATAGATGAATAGCGGAGTCCTCGCTACCGATGCTTCATGGCTGTAATTGTAGAAAGTCCCATTTGTGATCTAATTGGAGAACAAAGTGCACTTGACCTCGGTGATCTGACAGGGCTCGTTTGGTTTAAGTGATAGCTCTGTTAAAGCGAGGTGGAATCAGCGGCCAAGTCTCACAGCGGTATCTCACGGCGCTGTAATTTCCAGGTCCCTCGGCCCAACAGGCTTCTCTGGCCATGATAAGCCATGGCGGCGTGACAACACTGAAGGCCATGTGCGTGCGCAGTGTACCTACTTGCTTGCTTTTTTAATTGCATGCTGTGCAAGATTTGCTGCTCGGAAGATGTGTTGATGGGAGGGAGGAAGGGTTATTTTTCTCATCTAGCTCCCCTTCCCTCCCACTTTGCATTGTGTCGACACTGATTATGCAAACCGCCCCCGCTGCAGGAGACGCTGGTTATTTAAGTGCAGAACCTTTAGTGAACTATCCTCACTCTGGGTAATCTTTTCAGGTTTATCTGATGCTAACGGTGTCTGTAATCAGGAAATATACAAGCAGATGGGTGTAGCTCTGTATGCGGATACAATCCCTGCAAAATCCCGTCTGAGATTCCTCTTTGCATGAATGCGTTTGTGTAAATTACACAGATGTAAATGCATAGATGAAATGGCAGCTGCGGCTCTTAAAATTCTCATGGATGGGTCTGACCCTCTATAACCCTCAAGGTTTTCTAAGGCTACGCTTGTAAAGCAAGGCAAAGCATTTGACACATCAATAAATCATAATTTGTGGACCTCGAGAAGGATAAAATCACAGCAACAAGAACTCAAGCAGTGGATATATTTTAGAGTTAATTTGCAACCCATTTTACCTTCATAATGTGACAGATTTACTGTATGAGTGAAACAGGATATCAATGAGAAAAAAAAAAAGATTAAAAAGTGATATGTAAAAGAGGGTTTTAAAAAATAGAGCTTGGTTGCATCAACCAAAAGGAAAATAGTTATTATATATTAAAGGGGACCTATTATGCAAAATATTATGTTTGAATATAAATGTGTGTCGGCAATGTGTGTACACAACCAACCTATAATGGTAAAAGTCCATGTGTCTCAGAACAAGCCGTTTGCAGATTCTAGCATTGTGACATCACATTGCTTAAACCCCGCCCACTGCTGACAGACCCTGCCCTATTAGCATAGACCCCGCCCACAGTCCGCCATGTTTATCTCCTCGCCAGAGCATTTAACAACAACATTCAGGTAAGTAAACGTATTCCTATTAAAGCTACTAAAATTATTCAGTGAATTATTTTCTGTTTTTCTTTTGTTGTTTGATTCATATTTAAGGGATAGTTCACCCAAAAAAGAAAATTTGATGTTTATCTGCTTACCCCCAGCGCATCCAAGATGTAGGTGTCTTTGTTTCTTCAGTAGAACACAAATGATGATTTTTAACGGCAACCGCTGCCGTCTGTCAGTGGTATAACGCAAGTCAGCGGGAACTTGGACTATAAGAGTAAATAAAACACGACTGACAAATCCAAATTAAACCCTGCGGCTCGTGACGGCACATTGATGTCTTAAGACACGAAATGATCGGTTTGTGTGAGAAACCGAACAGTATTTATATCATTTTTTACCTCTAATACACCACTATGTCCAACGGCATTCATCACTCGATTCGTTTGGTCTGATCGCGCTCTGACAGCGGCAGTGATGTCTCGCGCATATACTTCAATGAGAGCGAGACATCACTGCCGCTGTCAGAGCGCGATCAGACCAAACGAATCGAGTGATGAATGCCGTTGGACATAGTGGTGTATTAGAGGTAAAAAATGATATAAATACTGTTCGGTTTCTCGCACAAACCGATCGTTTCTTGTCTTAGGACATCAATGTATCGTCACGAGCCGCAGGGTTTAATTTGGACTTGTCTAAGCAAGTTTTATTTACTCTTATTGTAGAAGTTCCCATCCACTAGCATTATTTGACTGACAGACGGCAACGGTTGGACTTAAAAATCATCATTTGTGTTCTAGTGAAGAAACAAAGACACCTACATCTTGGATGCTCTGGGGGTAAGCAGATAAACATCAAATTTTCATTTTTGGGTGAACTATCCCTTTAACAGCATATTTAGCAGTAGGTGTAATGTATTCTATGTAATGTACGTAACACGTGATGATGTAAGCGGTACGTAAGAAGTACGAGGATACACGTGAAGGGGCTAGATAAAACGTGAGTTCAGTAACCACTTGGTGTCGTCTGATTTAAATAAGGTAAAAAACACAACAATACATGGTTCAGATCCCACTTCTGACACCAAGTATTGTTGAGTTTTTTTACCTTAAATAAATCAGACGACACCAGGTGGTTACTGAACTCACATGTTTTATCTAGCCCCTTCACGTGTATCCCTGTACTTCTTACGTACCGCTTACATCCTCACGTATTACGTACATTACATAGAATACGTTACAGTAGGTATTGTATATTATGATGCTTTCACTTTAATACACAGATCTAATATACACATGCTATTTCTTTACTTGCTGTTTACGTTCACAGACATAACCGACTGTGTTTATGTGAACTTTGTGTGTTTTCAACATAATGTTGTCTGTTTAAGCACAATAAGATGTGAAAGAGAACTTAGTTTAATACTCACAGGATGACATCCAGCTTTCTGTACGCGCGCTTTGGATATGTGCGCTCAGAAAACCATATATCAGAAGTTTAGACTGATATGGCTTTAAAACGCATTGTAATGTCACGTGAGCATGACCGCGATAGAGATCATAATCAGATATTTTAGTTTCTGGCAGAGTATCCGAGGCACAACCTGTAAACGCTCCGCTTCTGGAAAGCAGGGTGGGGAGCAGCAGCTCATTTGCATTTAAAGATACATGCATGTTTTTCCTTCCACTCAAAAATGGGCATTTACAACATGGAGTGATCTGTGGGGTATTTTGAGCTTAAACTTTACAGACATATTCTGGGTTATATTACATCTTGTAAAAAGGGGCATAATAGGTTGATAAATTATATAATTATGTGTATCACTGTTCATTCTCAAATGCTTTTGTGTACATGTCAGGGACTATATGCTCCACTGGATGGATGTAATGTAATGAATTTGTTTTTGTAATGAAAAACGTGTCCTTGTTTTTAAGTGGTAGCTGTTGTATTAAAGCTAAAAGGCACTTGAGGCTATGCTGTACTGAGAAGGAAATGCAGCAGTCCAAAATTGGTTTTATGCGGACATCTAATGCTAAGATTTGGGATGTTTATATTTGATATCTCTGTTTTGTGATCATTCCATTAATACCTGACGTTTGCGAGGAAGGATCACAAAATCTAAGTACTTTTAGGTTTATTTGATAAAATAGCTAGTCTCCTAGCAATCACTCCTTGCAGTCTGATCCTATTCAATGCTGTGCAGGTGTATGAGGAAAGCAGGTGTATCATTTTCCAATTTTTTTTACACATGGCTGTCTCTCCAAATGTTTGTTAAACTGATTTTATTGTCATTTAAATTGTCCCATTATGCTTTTTCGAACATCACATTTCATTTATTTCTCTATTCTTCTGCTAGAATTGATATGATAAAACCAATGCCATCATTACTGTTCGTATCACTGTGTATACAAGCACTGAGGCTTTTACTCATTTGAATTTTTCAAACTGAATTTTTGCTCACATTTATTATTAACTGCCAACATGTTACAGTATGTATCTCATGTTATGGATTTCCCCATTAATATCCAATTTGGAAGTGTTTCTGTTGCACTTTTCTAAGTAGTAAGTTGCAAATTCAGATGGTCTGAGCTATTAATTTCAAGGTTGTAGGTTTAAACCCTGCACTGAACCATTGTGCCCTTGATCAGTACACCAGAGAGACTGTCCATAACACATCAGGGACAGTAGATGTTTTCCTCGTTTAAACAATACTGTCAGCTTACAGTAACATGAGAGGCTCTTATACAACTCTATAGTGCTGCATTATTCACACAGCTGAGTTGGTTGCCATGGAAACCATCCACACACACACACACACACACACACACACACACATAATATGGCTTCAAAAACCAAGAGCTCTCCACATCATCAGTGTGGATGACAAACACAATCAGACCAATAAGAGCTCCAAAACACAATCACTTGGGATGACAAAAGGGTAGCGCTCTAATTATGGTGAGGTTTATAAGGTGACGCAGTGATAATTGGTTAATATGTGTCAGCAGAGGAATGCCTGCATCGCTGATCTAGTTTCTCATGCAGCGAGAACAGCTCTTCTTGAGACACTTTTTATAATCTGAGTGAGACGATGACGAATAAATTAGTCTTCATTAATAGTGTTTACGTGCAGTGCTAGTGCCCCTTATACCCCGCCCCCCTCTCCCATTGGCCAGTCAAACGAGCAGCCCCACCCCAGACTCACACCATTAGTTGATAAATGAAAATTCTGTCATTTATTACTCACCCTCATGTCGTTCCACATCCGTAAGACCTTCGTTAATCTTCGGAACACAAATTAAGATATTTTAGTTGAAATCCGATGGCTCCGTGAGGCCTCCATAGGGAGCAATGACATTTCCACTCTCAAGATCCATAAAGGTACTAAAAACATATTTAAATCGGTTCATGTGAGTACAGTGGTTCAATATTAATATTATAAAGTGACGAGAATATTTTTGGAGCGCCAAAAAAAAACAAAAAAACGACTTATTTAGTGATGGCCGATTTCAAAACACTGCTTGCAGGAAGCATCAGAGCACAGATGAATCAGCGTGTCGAATCTGCTGTTCGGAGCGCCAAAGTCACGTGATTTCAGCCGCTGGCAGTTTGACACGCGATCTGAATCATGATTCGATACACTGATTCATTTGTGCTCTGATGCTTCATGAAGCAGTGTTTTGAAATCGGCCATCACTAAATAAGTCGTTATTTTGGGTGTTTTTGGCGCTCGAAAAATATTCTCGTCACTTTATAATATTAATATTGAACCACTGTACTCACATGAACTGATTTAAATATGTTTTTAGTAACTTTATGGATCTTGAGAGGAAGTGTCATTGCTCCCTATGGAGGCCTCAAGGAGCCATCGGATTTCAACTAAAATATCTTAATTTGTGTTCCAAAGATTAACGAAGGTTTTACAGATGTGGAACGGCTTGAGGGTAAGTAATAAATGACAGAATTTTCATTTTTGGGTGAACTAACCCTTTAACGTTGGACATCTCAGAGGTTATGTTTTGTGCATGATGCCTTTTTTAAAGTATGTGGAACAAATCATTTTATGCAACAATGCTATGTTACTATTTATGAAGTAAGTGGCATTTAAGGAAATAAGACCTATTTTAAAAATCTTTTGGGTATTCCATGCATAAGAAAAAATAGCAAACTTTGCAGTATATTGAAATTGAATTTGAAATAAATAATCCATGAAGGGAATTATGTCTGTACACATACACAAAACGTTTTTGCTCTGTTACAATACATAATAGAAAGAAATGATTAAATAATAATTACAAAGTAAAAACAAGTCATTAAAATGATTATAAATGCATTTTAAAAGACAAATTAAAAAGCAACAATATAAATAACATTTTTAAAGCATTACACAGAGCACAAAAAACACCATAAACTATACAGTATAAGCTGTATTCTGTAGAAAATACAAGTACTGTGTGGAATAGTATGGTGCATTAAACTTGAAAATTTTAATTTGAAATTACAACACTTCAAATATTTAAAAAGACTGAACATTATGACTCATTAATGAGATTCCTCAGACATTATTTGATGTAGGGCAGTAAACATGGCAAATACACACCAGAAAATAGTAAAAATGTACACACACACAGATGTGTAACTCATATTATTGACTATTCACTATATACAGATGCTATAAAAAAAAATCAGCTATTTTAAAGCTAAAATTTATTCCTGGAAAAAAAATTCCTCTGAGTGGCTTTTAAATATTTTAGAAAACAAAGGGGAAATGTTTGTGGTGGCCTGTTTTATCTTGTTTTATCCATTGCTGGCAAAACCAACCAAGGCCAGCATGTGGTACTTAGAGAAAAGCTGCTGGTTTGCCCACAATCAAAGCTTCCCATTCGGTTTTCTCATGACCTTAATATTCCTCTTCAATTCTGCTTTCCACTTCACTCCCATCTGCCAGGCGCCGGTCCATGCGTTTCGCAGCTCAGATTATAATCTACTTGGTCAGAATCACCATGCAAACCCCCAGTTGGGTCCAAAGGTACCGGGATATCCTCACTTTGTATGTTGATGATGGCGTGTGTGCTGATGGAGATTGAGTCCTGCTTCAGGATTAGTGTGATCTAGTAAGATCCATAGAGCTCTTTCCTTGAGAATGAGAGATGGTAAGTAATCCATATTTTGGATTATATAATCCCAGCAGTGTCCCATTAAAGCCACTCAACACATGTTCCCTCAATCCATCATGATCAAAATAGCTTTTACACCCTTGTGTCTTGCCACAAACAAATCTGACTATGCATTTAAAGGCTTCTTTAAAGGGTTAATTCACCCAAAAATGAAATTTCTGTCATTTATTACTCACCCTCATGTCGTTCCACACCCGTAAAACCTTTGTTCATCTTCTGAACACAAATTAAGATTTTTAAGGTTTTTATCCTTCATTGACAGTAACAAAATTACCACATTCAATTTCCAGAAGAGTAGTAAAAACATTGTTAAAACAGTCAACATGACTGCAGTGGTTCAACCTTATTGTTATGAAGCGACGAGAATACTTTTTGTGCGCAAAAACAAAACAAAAATAATGGCTTCATTCAACAAATTCGTCTCTCCCCTGTCATTCTGCTATGCTGTTTTCGTTGCAACGCTTCCAGGTTCTATGTCCGAACGGCGGCTCAGTATTGGCCGATGCCTGTTCACGTGAGCAGCACAAGGCATGTGTGTGATGCAAACGCAGGAGCGGGCCATTAATGAGCCGGCTTTCGGACTTAAACATGGAAACGCAGCACTGCAACAACTGTGTAACTGACTGACAGAAAAGAGGAAAAATTGTTGAATAAAGTCCCTATTTTTTTGTTTTCAATGAACGAAGGTCTTACGGGTGTGGAACGACATGAGGGTGAGTAAATAATGACAGGAATTTAATTTTTGGGTGAACTAACCCTTTAAGGCCAAGCACACATTACAAGACAGTCATCACCTTGCGCATTTTAATTCACCAAACAGTTACTTTAGCCACAGTATTTCAGTGCTAATTTCCAAAAAAAAAAAAAAAAAAAAAAGCCCAAAATTAATTAAATACCCCCTGTGGTTAAAATGAAAATTTTAACTCTTTCCCCACCAGTGGTTTTTTTTATGTTGCCAACCAGCGCCAGCATTTAAAAAAAAAATAATTTTCACAAGACTTTCATGCCCCCCAGAATATTTTGTTGTATGAATATCTGAACATTACGGAAGAGGATTAGGGCCAAGCAATAATAAAAAAATAAAACCATCTCGAGATTAAAGTTGTTAAATTTCAAGAAAAAACTCGTAAAATTTCAAGAAAAAAGTCGAGATAAAATGTTGAGAATAAACTCGTTAAATTACGAGAAAAAACTCGTTAAATTTCAAGGAAAAAGTCGAGATAAAATGTTGAGAATAAACTCGTTAAATTTCAAGACAAAAGTCGAGATAAAATGTTGAGAATAAACTCGTTAAATTACGAGAAAAAACTCGTTAAATTTCAAGGAAAAAGTCGAGATAAAATGTTGAGAATAAAATCGTTAAATTACGAGAAAAAACTCGTTAAATTTCAAGAAAAAAGTCGAGATAAAATGTTGAGAATAAACTCGTTAAATTACGAGAAAAAACTCGTTAAATTTCAAGAAAAAAGTCGAGATAAAATGTTGAGAATAAACTCGTTAAATTACGAGAAAAAACTCGTTAAATTTCAAGGAAAAAGTCGAGATAAAATGTTGAGAATAAAGTCATTAAATTACGAGAAAAAACTCGTTAAATTTCAAGAAAAAAGTCGAGATAAAATGTTGAGAATAAACTCGTTAAATTACGAGAAAAAACTCGTTAAATTTTAAGACAAAAGTCGAGATAAAATGTTGAGAATAAACTCGTTAAATTACGAGAAAAAACTCGTTAAATTTCAAGGAAAAAGTCGAGATAAAATGTTGAGAATAAACTCATTAAATTACGAGAAAAAACTCGTTAAATTTCAAGAAAAAAGTCGAGATAAAATGTTGAGAATAAACTCGTTAAATTACGAGAAAAAACTCATTAAATTTCAAGGAAAAAGTCGAGATAAAATGTTGAGAATAAAGTCATTAAATTACGAGAAAAAACTCGTTAAATTTCAAGAAAAAAGTCGAGATAAAATGTTGAGAATAAACTCTTTAAATTACGAGAAAAAACTCGTTAAATTTCAAGAAAAAAGTCGAGATAAAATGTTGAGAATAAACTCGTTAAATTACGAGAAAAAACTCGTTAAATTTCAAGGAAAAAGTTGAGATAAAATGTTGAGAATAAAGTCATTAAATTACGAGAAAAAACTCGTTAAATTTCAAGAAAAAAGTCGAGATAAAATGTTGAGAATAAAGTCATTAAATTACGAGAAAAAAGTTGTTAAATTATGAGAATTTAACGACATTTTTCTCATAATTTAACGAATTTGTTCTCGTAATTTAACTTTTTTTTTTTGTCAAAGACTATGTCCAAATCAGATTCAGAACAATGATCAAAACATAGACAGAGTAGATCGAGTCCATCAACACCTCCAGAGCTTGCACAGTCCTATACTGTAGCTCATCCTGGGTCGAAGAAAATTCCGTCAGTGGCGGGGAAAGAGTTAATGTTGTTTAAATGTTTATGAGGTGTTTTTTAAATGCTTTAAGACAAACCGTGTGCAAATTCATGAGTTAACACTATTACAGAGTATTTTCTCCTTAAGACTGCAGTATACCAAAGACAGTCTCAAAAACATGGCCCGTTTCCTACCGTCACATTCATGTAGGTAACCAATTGTATTGTGTACCAATGTATTGTAACCAATCCTGTCAACGTGTGGGCGGGGCTTTTCTTCACTGACTTTCTATGATGTTCAAAGCATTTCAAAGGATGATGATTTTCAGAAGGCAGCTGTCTGACTCTGAAATGGTGAACAGGAACATGGTTTTTGTAACATTAGCAACACATTACTAGCTGTTTGATAATACAGTCAAGCCAAAGGCTAATCATATCAATTACCATTATGTGTCCAACATTGTAGAGAGCGCTACATAAAACGCATTACCATTCTGATACATCGACCCTGTATAATTTGCTTTTCCTCTTCTTCTTCTGAATCAGTTTCAGGTTCAAACATATATGGCTGAATTAAGCCAATATTTCCACTTGCCATTGTGTAGCATTTACTACAGTTGACCGAGTGGATCAGCAGGTCTGAGCTGGTGCGATTGAGTGGAGACAGGGACTAATTTGCATATTCATGAGTACTCCTATACTAAATGAAGCAAGTGTGTAGAGCTATATAGAGCTATTTTGGTTCAGAAATGTTAGTTTTAATAGTTCAATGGTTAATATCAAATAAATAAGTTATGTAATTTAAATTAAATGATAAAATAAGAATTTTTTTTCTTTTGGTCTGTACTGAATGTCCCATTTACATTGACGCTTTCTGTAACTGTAACTGAAAGAGATGATATGCAAATGACATCCTGTCCTCGCATTTCAAACACATCAGCTTGTTGTACAACTACATGGGGCTGGAAATGAGATGACAAAGATAAACATTTAACACATTCGCTGTAGGAATCCTCATTCATGCTTAGATGCTCTAAACCACTGGTGCTCGACTGGGCAGCTGAAACACAAAAATGAGTCTGTTCTGGTTGTAGAAAAGAGGAAAATAAATGATATATTCACTCTAAAAAATGCTGGATTGGTTTTACCCATGTTTGGTTCAAACATGGACAAACCCAACCATTGGGTTTGTCCATATTTGACCCAAACATAGGTGGAAACAACTCAACATTTTTAGAATGTATGCACATATTTAATATAGATAATAAAGAGAGGTGAAAACTCTTCTAATTTTGCGGTATTTTGACAGAGTCACTTGGTAGAAGCTCACAAAATTAGCCAGATGTCGACATGGTTGTGTGACATATCTTCATCATCAAAAACACTGAATAAAAATGCATTAGGTAAAAGAAATTACAACCCAAGCTATAGGGTTTGCTTATAACAAGGATAAATATGGGTTGTGTCAACCACAATGTGAGATGAATTATTGGCTGCCAAGAGCATGAGACCATCGAAATTCAATTTTGGTACTCGCCACTTGAAGTACATTGTAAAATCTGGGTCCTGAAGCAAAACCAGTTGAGAAACATTGATCTAACGTTGGTAAACTGCTGTAATGCACATACAATTTAGAATGGTCCACTTTAGACATTCTACAACTAGTAACTACATGTCAACTATCAGTCATTAGAGTGTCTGCTTAATGTCTGCTAACACTTTATTTGATGCTCCCCCAACAGACATTCTACTGACTATAAGTAACTTTGCAACTACATGTCAACTTATTCTACTAACCCTAAAATAACAGTCTACTACAGTCTAATACTCTAATGAGAGTTAGTTGACATGTAGTTGCAAAGTTACTTATAGTTAAAGGGTTAGTTCACCCAAAAATGAAAATTTTGTCATTTATTACTCACCCTCATGCCGTTCCACACCCGTAAGACCTTCGTTAATCTTCAGAACACAAATTAAGATATTTTAGTTGAAATCCGATGGCTCAGTGAGGCCTCCATAGGGATCAATGGACACTTCCTCTCTCAAGATCCATAAAGGTACTAAAAACATATTTAAGTCGGTTCATGTGAGTACAGTGGTTCAATATTAATATTATAAAGCGACGAGAATATTTTTGGAGTGCCAAAAAAAACAAAATAACAACTTATTTAGTGATGGCCGATTTCAAAACACTGCTTCAGGAAGCATCGGAGCACAAATGAATCGGTGTATCGAATCTGCTGTTCGGAGCGCCAAAGTCACATGATTTCAGCCGATGGCGGTTTGATACGCATCTGAATCATGATTCGACACACTGATTCATAATGCTCCGATGCTTCATGAAGCAGTGTTTGGAAATCGGCCATCACTAAATAAGTCGTTATTTTGTTTTTTTTTGGCGCTCCAAAAATATTCTCGTCGCTTTATAATATTAATATTGAACCACTGTACTCACATGAACCGATTTAAATATGTTTTTAGTACCTTTATGGATCTTGAGAGAGGAAGTGTCCATTGCTCCCTATGGAGGCCTCACGGAGCTATCGGATTTCAACTAAAATATCTTCATTTGTGTTCTGAAGATTAACGAAGGTCTTACGGGTGTGGAACGGCATGAGGGTGAGTAATAAATGACAGAATTTTCATTTTTGGGTGAACTAACCCTTTAATAGAATGTCAATATTGGACCATTGAAATAAAATGTAACCAAATAATTTGCATAGTGAAGAACATTCAATCATAACAATCTAACAATCTTCTCATTTATCATAACGATTTGTCTTTGAAATTAACTGACTTATGTTTTATTAAATAACACGTAGTGCCATAAGCACTCTCAGAGACCTACAGTAAGAGAGGCATTTCGAGCCGTGTGTTCATTCTGTTACTAGTCACCCTAAGGGGGTTTTGAGGGGACGTGTCAGTAGTTGAATAAGCAAACATTTAGATTTTAATCAAGGTTTCCACGCAGCTATAAGAAAGATCTTTGATCTCTAGCCGATAATCGCTGTTTATGCTGCACCAACATGAAGGAAATGATAGAGAATGAATGAATGTCCTCTGTCAAAGTGATGTGAGAAAATAAGCAGCCGGCGTCATGTCATCCATTACTGAGTGTGGCACTGGTGATCTGACAATGTCTGAATTCCTCTGGGATGGTGTAATGAAACTATATTTCGATCCTTCATTCAGAGGAGAAGAGACAAAGAATTGTATTTAAAGAGCTACAAGTCAACGTGCTGTCATTATTTATTCTCTTGTCCTTCCAAATTTGTGTGCAGTTATTTTTTTGTGTAACACACAAGTAAAATATGTTTGATGTACTGTTTTTTTTAATATGTACACAGAATGGAAAGTGCTTGTTAATTTAAATGGGCAATGTGCATCTCTGAGCAACACACAATCATGTTTTGTTCCATAGTAAATCTGTGTTTTGGAATGAATCAGTTGGATAACTGATTCAATTAATGACTCATGTGTCACTTGTTTTGTTCACGAATAAATCAGTGTTTTTTAACAAATCGGTCGAGTGAATGATTCAATATGTCACTGATTATGACAGTTGTTTTGTTTGTAAATGAATCCATGTTTTGAACAAGTTGATTAATTAAATGAATCAATGACTCACACATAAAGACAGATACTGCATCTGAAATTGAATACTTCCCTACTATATAGTATGTGAAAAACATTACACCAAAAGAGTAGTACGAGTACATAGTATTCAAAAAACAGTATTGATGACCTATACTACTTCTGCAGAGATTCTGGAGTTCTCATTTGAGGCTTTACTATCCCATGAGGCCACGGGAGAGGATTTATTAATAGCAGTGAAGTGATGCAACTGATGCTGGTAGGTCACATGATAGTAAAATGGCAATTGTAGTACATCTGAATTTAATTCATACTACCCACATTCATAGTCATTTTAATTAACCTGCTAAGTATGCGATTTCGGGTGCGGTTTATAACTTGTCGCCACCTACTGTCGTCACTATTTTTGATACTTTTCTCCTTGTTTGTTTCACAGAAAACATTCCAACATGAGAGTGATAATAAATAATGACAGATTTTCATTAGTTCTATGAACTATCCCTTTAAATAAGCTGCAGGCGGCCTTTGGAGCTTCTGCTATTAATATCCTGCTATTTAATCAGTTATTATTTAAAGCAGGGATATTTTTTACAAAGCCAGCAGCACACAGGCTGATAAAACTAAGTAGACTTTTTGAGACAAGGATCTAGTTTTACACACATACTTCTGGTCCGGTCTACCTGATCATTTGTATTCAAAAGGCCCCAGTGGGCTGTTACAGGAATGAGAATGATGATAAATACAACAACGCAGCAGGTCCCAAGGGAACGGCCATCATCATCTTGATTTTTATTGGCCTTTCATTCAAGCACCTCCATCTTGCACTCCGCCATGCATTTTTTTTCTTCCAGATAAAGGGCATTCAAACCCATCCAGACATCTTCAGACTAAAGAAGACAGGCTTTTTTTTTTTTCAGACAGCTTGTCAACAAACAGATTTGTTTGTGATGCAGCTGTTTTTGAGTAGAAACCCAGCTAAACATGTTATGATTTTTGTTAAAGGTGAAGTGTGTTGTGCAAACAGAATAGCAAAAGATCATCGGGAGAAAACACAGTTCAGTTCTGCTTTAACTCTGCGCTGGCAAATATTAATGCTAATATTTGAGTTGTAATGCCACAGAAAGTGGATTGCTTGAAGCGACAATGCCGAAGCCCTCTGCTGTAGTTAGCATTGAGCCAATTTTATTTGTAGGGCACAAATTCAACAACGAACACAATGACTTATCCATTATTGTTCACTTTAGGTATCGATCCGCAAGAGCTACATTAGAGGAGTTCTGTGCCCTATCGAAAGCTAGAACAAACCCCGCTGTTCCGGCTCTGCCTCGACAGCACCAGGCGTCTCCTGAAACATTGATAACTGTTAGCCGACTCTGTGATATTTCACCAGGGATGCTGAGAGAAGCAGGGACCTTGTGGCCCCAATCGTGCTTTACAGCTCAAGCTAACAGTGTGGTAATGAAGTTCCCCCATCGCCCCTTCCCCATCCACTCCGCTCCACCTGCCTCAAACACGTCAAGTAATGAACTGACGGAACGTACATGCATAAAGCCATCATAGTACATCAGCATGCTACAGGAGGGGCCTTTGCCCTCTGCATGCATTAAAGCGGCCAGGCTGGTCAACCATGTTATGGACTGCTTTGACTCTCACAAGTCTATTTGAGGTTTATTGCACGCTAAAGGCAGCAACAGAACAAGCATAGAAGCCTTTGTCAAAGACGGTAATTGGCATTTATTCTGCTCTTGTTACATTGAAGGCTGCAAAAATGTCATCCACTGAAGATGTACATGTCCTTGGCAGAGAACAAATTGTGAAATTGTCTTTCAGGATTCTCATCTTGCAATGCTTTATTGCATTCCTACAAATAAACATAAAAGTCGACGGCAATAGTATACGCAACCCATTTTACTTTTGTAATGTTACATATTTCTGAGCCTCTGAAGGGACATGGTGGTGGAAAAAAAATGAGTCAATGCTTTTGCGTTCTCTCACAAATGTTTTGCGTTCCCCAGAAAAACATTGCGTTCACTCGCAAAACCTTTGTGAATGCAAAGTTTCTCGGCAGAGTGCAAAAGTTTTACCATGTCCTTTTAGGGGCTCCATATAATTCTGAGAGAAACAGGATATTCGGTGAGAAAAAATCGATTGGATTGTGTCACATAATATAATAGTAGGTTGAAAAAGTAAGAGGGTTTTGTTACACCAGGGTGGAGGTTACCATACTTTGATAAAAGGTTATGATAAAAGGTTTTTATGTACACCTATAAATTGTACAAAATAAGACCAGAAACATGTTTTAAGAAAGTAAATCTGATAAAAAAAATATGGATGGCTAATAAATTGCAATTCAATTGCAAACTCAGTATAGGGGTTTTCGCGCCGAATAGTTCTAGGAACTCAGTTACAGGAACTAGCCACTAGGATAGTTCCCCGAGTGCTAATTTCTCCCCCGGGCCATGTTCCTGGTTGCATTCGCACCGGGAATAGGAACTCTGAATCGGCCGACAGCAGCTTCTTTAAGTGTGGCATTTACAAACGTTAAAAAGCGGTGGATGGAGGATGCCGTGATCAGAGCTGTGTTTGTTGTGTGTCGTGGGTTTTGTGATAACAGAGATGGAATGTAAACGCATAATTTACGCGACTGAAAGAGCAAAGGGTAGGGCCAAGAGACGAAATTTCCTATGACAACTTTCAGTATTACATATCATTGAGGCGGAGAAAAGAACACAATCCCGCAGACAACAGGTAAATGCCGTTATCGCTGTTTTCCATGTTTGTGAAGTACATTTGTTTACACAGCTTTTTAAAAATGCCGGGTGCCTGCGTCTGACATGCGTTTGACCAATCATAGTACACTTATGTCACTGATAGTTCCTACACTCTAAAAAATGCTGGGTTAAAAACAACCCAAGTTGGGTTGAAAATGGACAAACCCAGCAATTGGGTTGTTTTAACCCAGCGGTAGGGTTAAATGTTTGCCCAACCTGCTGGGTAGTTTTATTTAACTCAACTATTGTTTAAAAATTACTGTATTGCTTAATTAAAATTAACCCAAAGTATGTTGGAAATGAACATTTATTAATGTTCAATGAATAATTATTAAACAATAAACATTTATTAAATTGCTTATTAATAAATTTATATTAATAAACTATTACATTTATATTAATAAAATATTAAAGCTTATTAATAAACATTCACCTTTTGTCTATTATTGTTGCCCCTAATTGCATCTGGTTTTTAATTTCCCAACTATTTTGGGTTCATTTTAAGCTAGCCATATAGCAATTTTTAAACAATAGTTGGTTTAAATAAAACTACCCAGCAGGTTGGGCAAACATTTAACCCAACCACTGGGTTAAAACAACCCAATCGCTGGGTTTGTCCATTTTCAACCCAACTTGGGTTGTTTTTAACCCAGCATTTTTTGTGTATAGTGTATAGTGCTAGTTTAGAACATACTCTGAAGTAGGAGCTTTAGTTCCCCCAAAAGGAGTTCCTAGAATTAAAATTTTCACGGCAAAATCCAGATACTTCAACTATGAAAAGTTTCCTCCGGTGCGAAAGCCCCTTATCACATTGTGTACCCTTGAGTAATGTTCAAATATGCACTCAATAGTTTTTCCTACTTTTTTAGGTTTAATATTTAACAAAAATGGATAGTGAATGAACATGTTTTAAAAACATGATTAAAATGATGTAAGCTCAAATAAGTAATATCAGTGGGCTAGAAAAAGTTGTTTTATTCTACATAAGGTGGTTGCCATGTTGACATCACATGACCTGTTGAATACTATTATTTGTACCTCTATACCCTCCATTTCCTCAATATTGAACACTTTTGGTTGCAGAATTAAGGTAAAAGAAAATACAACCCAAGCTATAGGGTTCGTTTATAACAAGGATAAATATGGTTTGTGTCAACCACAATGTGAGATGAATTATCGGCTGCCAAGAGCATGAAACCATCGACATTCAATTAACAAATGTGCCTGTGAATAACATATTTCTACAATGGTATTGTTAACTGAATTTTGGTGACTTTTGGACTGTTGCATGGTCAGCAAGACATAAACAAAAGTACTTAGTGCACCTCTAAGTAAAAATAATCAATGAATAGAAATGATGATGGCTCTCCCATATCTTCTCTGAAAAGTCGGTTTAAAGAATCCACATTCATTGAGATTATTAGCGAGCAAAGGGTTTTCTATGCACAAATGCAACAAAATGTGAACAGGAAAGAACATATGTTGTATATTAATGTCAAACCCATTGGAAATTGTGTAATTTAACTGGCATAATCAAAATACATTAAGTAGAGGCATGACTTTAATCTCAAAGACATGAATCACAGAGACAGGAAAAGCCCCAAATGAGTCCTAATTCTTTGATCTTACTTGACACTTTTGATTAATTTTGACATAAGGTCATGAGACACTGTTGACCTTTACAGAGGAAACCACTGCTAAATGCACCAGGTCTTGCTCCATTACTAATTTAGATATGCAGTGTCCCACATATGTCAAAATTTCTATGGGTGTTTACATATAATCCGAGGCTTTAAAATGAGGCTGTTGAAATATTTGGCAGGATCTATTCTAACCAGCATCCTATTACTTAAGGGCTAATGGACTCAAATGAAAGCATCCCTGGTCGCCTACAAAACCTAAATGGATTTTGACGAAGGCTGCAGTTAAACGAAGAACTTCTCAGCGATATTAATGACACTCCTCACATTATAACAGTGGGCGCTTTTGCTGCAAATGGATGCCTACTTGAAGCATTTTTCAGGTCAGTTCAAAATACGCATTGGAAACGTAACATTTAACAGAGGAAAAACTCTGCCGTTGTATTGTATTGCAGAATGCAGAGATAATTCATCACTTTCAACAGCGCTCACAAGGGAAAAGCGGCATCCAAACAAACTCCACACAGTCTGAAATTAGCCAGAAATGAAACGGAGAAGATGAAGAGGTAAAGTGACAAAGCAAAAAGCGCTTAATGGCTAAAGCGAGCCTCGTAATATCAGAGAGGAGACAGGAGGACATTTTTACAGTAATTAAACAGGAACACAAACAGGCCACAGAAACATATTAGCGAGAGACTAATCATGACAGTTGAATGCGAAGCGATCATTAATAGCAAAGATAAGCTTGTTAGCCTGCCTCGGTCAATATTTATACATGTTTTCCCCGCTAATTGAGCTTTCATTTTGCTTTGGGCCTGCTAAACCAAGCGTGGGACCAGGCCGGTGCTTTTTCTGGGAGTAAATCGCAAGAACAGGTTTTGCAAAATGTAAAATTTTATTTTCAAAAATGTAAGCAACAGATTACACAGTTAACTTTCAGCAATTGCAGTCCTAACTTAAACAGTACTCACATTCGGGACTTCAAAATGAAAGACTCACAAACTTACACACTATCTACCTATAATATACAAAAAGAATACAGAATAAATATTAAAATGGCCACAAGAGAAAAAGTAAGTTAATCAAAACAATTAGTAGAGAGCAAATGTTGGGAAAGTAGAAACAAGACTCTGTGCCTTAAATACAATGTTTTTTGTTTTTCCTATTACATTTTTTACAAATTGTGCAAGATTTCAGACTAAGGCTCTGGTCTTGACATGACAGCTGTTCGCCTAGCACGCACACACGCGCACACTCACGCACACATGCTCCCTGTGCTCTGCGCACTCGGTGGGGTGTAGCAAACGTTACAGGGTAAGAAATGGGCTGTCGGTGCACAGTCTGTGCCTGTGATGGTGGTGAATAGTGTTTTTCAAATCAAAATGCACTTCACCCTGATGTGAAAAGCCTCCCAATATGCCTCGAGGAGACATTTTAGAGGAGCCGATTTAGAAAACAACCCTCACCTTGCAAATGAAAACATGAACAAAACACCAGAACCATTAAGGCAAGAACAGCTGGAGTGGTATCTGTAACAATATTTGCGTGTTCGGGTACATGGAAATGCCACACTGAACTTAGCTTAACTGGTTCTCCACTGTCAGTTTAAGTACAAGGTTCTCAAGAGCAACGTTTTAAAATTCAAACATTTGTTTTTAGACTTAGAAAAATGAGATAAGAAAATAACATTGCCAGACAACAGAGACATACCATATGGATCATAAAACTACAGGAAATAATTTAAGTTGCAATTCGAAAACCACACGACAGGACCCGCCCCCTTAAGACCCGCCCACCAGCCCGCCCCAACCCAACCCTAAAAGGAAAAAAGATATCACTTACATTTAAACCAATTTATCCTCTCGTGAAGGTGTATTCCAACAGAGTTAGTCACCCCACATGTTTTGTTTACTTACAGTGAAAGAGAAGTCTGTTGCAGATTAAAGCATTCGTATTTCAGTTTGGGAAAAACAAGACATCCTTGCAATGCAACTGAGCGAAAAAAGCATCTTCGGGTCTTCTCGTTAGTGCAACTTTTTAGACACAAATTCCAGTGATTCCTTAACAGTTTGATTTCTTTTACACCCTTTCCAGAGTCTTGTAGATATCCAAAGCAAAGGTCAGTCCCTTCTTGATGTATCCATTTTTTCTTTTCTTTCAATTTTTTTTTCCAATTTTTTTTTTCAATTTTTTTTTTTCAATTTTTCTTTTTTTTTTTTGCGTATTGGGTTTCAAATGGCCTTTCGCATTGGTTGTTTACTAGAACATAAACGTGAGACGTGTCCTCTGTCCGTTCATCATCTTATTCCATTCAGACGGTTCAACTACAGGCCTCGAAAAGGGAGCGAGAGGAAGAGGAGAAGGAGGAGGAGGAGGAGAGAGCTGTACAATTGAACACATCCCTGATCAACCAGGGCATCCAAACAAAAACCACATTGGAAAAACGAAAAATGCCACTGAACCTTCATATAACACAGTAGGGTTCCCTCGGTAACCTGGATTTTCTGCAGTAGAGGAGCGTGGTGCTGAAGCATCGCCGGAGCTCCCGGTTGGAGAAGATGCAGATGAAGGGGTTGACTCCTGCTTGGGCGAAGCTCATCCACACGGCCGCTGTCAGGTAGCCTCCCGGGATCACTGGGCCTCGGGCGAACACCCTCCAGTAGCAGGCTACCAGGTAGGGTCCCCACAGGCTCAGGAAGAAGAAGGTAATGATGTAGAACATCCTGCTTATCCGCTTTTCAGTCTTAAACTCGTCCAGCACCAGCAGACGCCTGCGGCCCGCCGCATTGCTGTTCTGCCGGATTCCCAGCAGGGTCGGAGGCGTGGGGCCCCGGCCGAAGCCAGCCAGCCAGTTGGCCGCGGCCTGGCCGCTCGCCCCCGGGCCGTGGAAGGTCCAGTTCTGGCTGACGGCTGGCACGAACTGGACCGGCTTCATCTTTCGGCGGTCGTGGACGAAAAAGATGAGCTTGAGGTAGACAAGCTGGGTGGCCAGGAGGATGAGTGCAAGGAGCAGCATGAAGCCCAACGAGTCATTGGCACGGAAGGAGCGGTGCTGGAAGGTGCACTGGTCCTCCTCGCGGATGAAGGAGTACGTGCCCACGTCCAGCACCGGAGGGAACGCCATGGCT